>NW_027258217.1:22500-25000 GCF_045791955.1 Oncorhynchus clarkii lewisi | reverse complement strand
CTGAATAGAAAGGATCTATTCACGCGATCAAAGGCTTTCGCCTGATCTAGCGCTGCTACCATTAAAGGCAGCCCTCTATCTTCAACCCAGGCGATGGAGTCCCTAATCAACTGTAGGTTCCATCTTATAGAGCGGCCCTCTACCCCGCACGTCTGATCCTCATGGACGACGTAGGGAAGGGCTGTGCGCAACCGGTCTGCTAAAACCTTTGCAAGAATCTTGTAATCTACGCACAGCATGGTCAATGGCCGCCAGTTGCCAAGGTCAGTTGCTTCCCCCTTCTTATAAAGAAGTGACAGCACACCAACAGCCATTGATCCCCCCGGGACCCCCGTCTCAAGGATGGCCTTCAAGACTTCGAGGACCACCGGTCCAAGTATACCCCAAAACTTGAGGTAAAACTCAGCCGGCAGCCCATCCATCCCAGGCACCTTCCCTTTTCCCATCCTCCTAAGAGCGCTCTCAACCTCTTCTAGTGAGATCTGGGCCTCCATCACGTCTCTAATGTCCTCCGGCAACCGCCGGGACAAGTGTTCTAAAAACACATTTCCCTGCTCTACATCTATTTCCCTTTCCTTAAATAAACTTCGGAAATGATCAGTTGTCACCCTGACCATCTCCTCTGGTTTACTTACTACACTACCATTTACTTCCCTAACGCCATGCATTACCTTTCTACTCTGTCTGGCCCTAACCGACTTAAAGAACATAGCGGAACAAGTCTCATTATGTTCTAGAAAGCCACTATGCGCACGCTCCAGGAAAACTCGAGCCTTCTGCTCCTGCAGCTCCCTGAGCTGCGCCTTTAGGGCTGTGAAACTCTCCCAGTCAATCGACCCGCCGAGGTTGCCCGCCTCGTACTCGAGTTCAATTAACCTTTGGATACGATCCACCTCCCTCCTTTCCTCCCTTTTTTTCCTTTTACAATATCCTATTATAAAAGCCCTAATCCTCACCTTCACTAAATCCCACCACTCTAACACCCCCTCGCACATGGACCGGAGGCCGTCAAGCCTCCGAAAGAAACAAAAAAATGCGTCAACGAAAGCCTGCTCCTCCAGTATACCCCGATCTAACTTCCAGTACCCCCTACCAAAGAGGCAGACTGGTGACCCCACCTGCAGGAACACCCCGTCGTGATCCGTGAAGAACACGGGCAACAGGCGCCCAGACAACTGACCCAAAGACCTGGATATAAAAATGTAGTCGAGCCTCCGCGCAACCCCCCTGGAGTTGCGCCATGTAGGACCGACCATTGCCGGAGTAGTATGCAGGCCACCATCAACCAGACCATGGCAAGCCATTAGCCCGGTGATTGCGCCTGCACTACTATCACCACCTACCCCTAAATCTATATTAAAGTCCCCTCCTATCACCAAGTGCCTATTTGTGACACACAGGGGCGCCAGACAGTCCACCATCTCCCTTCTGTCTGCCGCCACCTGTGGCCCATATACCCCAATTAACCTATACCTAGCTTCTCTATACACTACATCTATCCCCAACACTCTACCCTGCATTATAACAAAAGTGCTCTCTACCTTAACCTCTTTATTCCCACACAAAATTCCTACTCCTGTTGAGTGCACCCCTCCTATGCCCCAAAAAGATTTCCCCTTATCCCACTCCCTCCTAAATCTACACACATCCCCACCATCCCTCAGGTGAACCTCCTGTAAAAAACAAAAATCAAACCCCACACCCTCTAAAAAATTAAACACCGCCCTCCTTTTAATTACATCCCTCAACCCCCTTACATTTAAACTAAACAATTTAACAGAAATATTCATTTATAAACAAAATATATATTTACAAACAAACAAAACCCTCAACAAATAACCCCAAACCAAACAAAAAACAGGAGACTCACCCGATGCTCCCCTGGTCCATCTCCACCGGCGGGGACGTCCTCTCCTCTCCTGACGCCCCCCCGTCCTCCTCCATCTCTCCAACCCAGGATGCAGGCAGTGTGTTAGGCCGAGTGCCCTGCATCCTGGGTTCCCCACCACCACCATCCACCCCCCCCTCCCTGTATGCCTCGGGGCTGAGTGTAGGGGACCCCATCTCCCCAAACAGGAGTTGGGATCCCTCTATCCCACAGCCCACAGACCCCTCACTTGAGTCATCCTCCACTAGGATGTAAGGGGCTGAGGCAAACAGGGAGGCCAATGCACCCCCCCCTCCCCCCCCCGCCGTTCTCTTAGCCCCCCCCTCCCCCTCCCCACCCCCCTCCCTCTCACTTCCTGCCAACTTCCCCCTCTTCTTTCCTTTCTTTTTTGGTGAAGGAGGTAGCGGGGAGACACAACGTCCCTTCCCCGCTAACTCCTCCACCAATCCCCTTGTCTCTTCCTCAAGGAAGCCCGGCAGGCTGTCCCCCCACTCCTTCCCCCCATCTCCCCCTCCCACCCCCTCCCCTCCCACCTCCACCCCTCCCTCCGTCCCCATCACCGTTCCCTCTTCCACTCCTTCTCGCACCACTGTCCCACTCTCCCTCTTCTCC
>NW_027258217.1:0-17500 GCF_045791955.1 Oncorhynchus clarkii lewisi | reverse complement strand
ATCTATTCACGCGATCAAAGGCTTTCGCCTGATCTAGCGCTGCTACCATTAAAGGCAGCCCTCTATCTTCAACCCAGGCGATGGAGTCCCTAATCAACTGTAGGTTCCATCTTATAGAGCGGCCCTCTACCCCGCACGTCTGATCCTCATGGACGACGTAGGGAAGGGCTGTGCGCAACCGGTCTGCTAAAACCTTTGCAAGAATCTTGTAATCTACGCACAGCATGGTCAACGGCCGCCAGTTGCCAAGGTCAGTTGCTTCCCCCTTCTTATAAAGAAGTGACAGCACACCAACAGCCATTGATCCCCCCGGGACCCCCGTCTCAAGGATGGCCTTCAAGACTTCGAGGACCACCGGTCCAAGTATACCCCAAAACTTGAGGTAAAACTCAGCCGGCAGCCCATCCATCCCAGGCACCTTCCCTTTTCCCATCCTCCTAAGAGCGCTCTCAACCTCTTCTAGTGAGATCTGGGCCTCCATCACGTCTCTAATGTCCTCCGGCAACCGCCGGGACAAGTGTTCTAAAAACACATTTCCCTGCTCTACATCTATTTCCCTTTCCTTAAATAAACTTCGGAAATGATCAGTTGTCACCCTGACCATTTCCTCTGGTTTACTTACTATACTACCATTTTCTTCCCTAACGCCATGCATTACCCTCCTACTCTGCCTGGCCCTAACCGACTTAAAGAACATAGCGGAACAAGTCTCATTATGTTCTAGAAAGCCACTATGCGCACGCTCCAGGAAAGCTCGAGCCTTCTGCTCCTGCAGCTCCCTGAGCTGCGCCTTTAGGGCTGTGAATCTCTCCCAGTCAATCGACCCGCCGAGGTTGCCCGCCTCGTACTCGAGTTCAATTAACCTTTGGATACGATCCACCTCCCTCCTTTCCTCCCTTTTTTTCCTTTTACAATATCCTATTATAAAAGCCCTAATCCTCACCTTCACTAAATCCCACCACTCTAACACCCCCTCGCACATGGACCGGAGGCCGTCAAGCCTCCGAAAGAAACAAAAAAATGCGTCAACGAAAGCCTGCTCCTCCAGTATATCCCGATCTAGCTTCCAGTACCCCCTACCGAAGAGGCAGACTGGCGACCCCACCTGCAGGAACACCCCGTCGTGATCCGTGAAGAACACAGGCAACAGGCGCCCAGACAACTGACCCAAAGACCTGGATATAAAAATGTAGTCGAGCCTCCGCGCAACCCCCCTGGAGTTGCGCCATGTAGGACCGACCATTGCCGGAGTAGTATGCAGGCCACCATCAACCAGACCATGGCAAGCCATTAGCCCGGTGATTGCGCCTGCACTACTATCACCACCTACCCCTAAATCTATATTAAAGTCCCCTCCTATCACCAAGTGCCTATTTGTGACACACAGGGGCGCCAGACAGTCCACCATCTCCCTTCTGTCTGCCGCCACCTGTGGCCCATATACCCCAATTAACCTATACCTAGCTTCTCTATACACTACATCTATCCCCAATACTCTACCCTGCATTATAACAAAAGTGCTCTCTACCTTAACCTCTTTATTCCCACACAAAATTCCTACTCCTGTTGAGTGCACCCCTCCTATGCCCCAAAAAGATTTCCCCTTATCCCACTCCCTCCTAAATCTACACACATCCCCACCATCCCTCAGGTGAACCTCCTGTAAAAAACAAAAATCAAACCCCACACCCTCTAAAAAATTAAACACCGCCCTCCTTTTAATTACATCCCTCAACCCCCTTACATTTAAACTAAACAATTTAACAGAAATATTCATTTATAAACAAAATATATATTTACAAACAAACAAAACCCTCAACAAATAACCCCAAACCAAACAAAAAACAGGAGACTCACCCGATGCTCCCCTGGTCCATCTCCACCGGCGGGGACGTCCTCTCCTCTCCTGACGCCCCCCCGTCCTCCTCCATCTCTCCAACCCAGGATGCAGGCAGTGTGTTAGGCCGAGTGCCCTGCATCCTGGGTTCCCCACCACCATCCTCCACCCCCCCCTCCCTGTATGCCTCGGGGCTGAGTGTAGGGGACCCCATCTCCCCAAACAGGAGTTGGGATCCCTCTATCACACAGCCCACAGACCCCTCACTGGAGTCATCCTCCACCAGAATGTAAGGGGCTGAGGCAAACAGGGAGGCCAATGCACCCCCACCTCCCCCCCCCGCCGTTCTCTTAGCCCCCCCCTCCCCCTCCCCACCCCCCTCCCTCTCACTTCCTGCCAACTTCCCCCTCTTCTTTCCCTTCTTCTTTGGTGAAGGAGGTAGCGGGGAGACACAACGTCCCTTCCCCGCTAACTCCTCCACCAATCCCCTTGTCTCTTCCTCCAGGAAGCCTGGCAGGCTGTCCCCCCACTCCTTCCCCCCATCTCCCCCTCCCACCCCCTCCCCTCCCACCTCCACCCCTCCCTCCGTCCCCACTGTCACCGTTCCCTCTTCCACTCCTTCTCGCACCACTGTCCCACTCTCCCTCTTCTCCGCTCCTTCCCGTTCTTCCGCCTTCTTTTTCTTCTCTCCTTCTTTTTCCTTCTTCCCATCTTCACTCCTCTTTCTTCTCGCCTCTTCCTTCTTCCCATCCTCTTCCCTTGCCTTCTTTTCCCCTGTGCCATCCGTACAATCCGCACGCGTCCTTTCTTTCCTCCCCCCATCCCCCGCTCCCCCCCCAGCTGCAGACGCGTATGACCTGTGACGAGCCGGGCAATCACGCCACAGGTGTGCTCTCGAGCCACACCCGTGGCAAGCCTTGGGCTCGTCACATTCCTTGGCCTCGTGCTCTCCCGACCCACAGAATCGACACTTCTTGGTGCTGCACGAGGCCAGGATATGGCCGTAGGCCATACAACGCCTGCAGAACGGGGGCTGACGGGCATAGTACAACGTCCCCCTGTCAGCCCCCAGGGAGAACATCGCCGGAGGATGGAGGTAGCCATCCACACTCTTCGGGTCCTCCCTGAGTAACACCTGGAACCCTCTCCTCCCGTTCCAGAAACCCAGGGAGTCCCTGAGGTACCTTACTGAGGAGATATTGTCCACATACCTCCCCAGAAAGGCCCTCACTTCCTCATCCTTCACATGCGGATTGTACATGTTTACGGTGACCACCCTGAAGTTGTTCCTTGGCCAGGCTGGTCACCGCGTAATGGCACAGGGGTCCTTCTCCTTTCTCTTCCTTCACCTTCTTCATTACTTCATTATGCTTTTCTTCCATATGAAAGTCACATCATAACCCTTCTCCATAGGGTTTCCTTGGAGGCAGAGAACATCTTTTACCTTCAGTTTCAGGCACCCCATCAGAATGGTCCTCCCGAAAGTTTCTCTCCCCCAGGGCTCCTTCTCCTTGTTTCTCCAGGAAAACGCTACCGTGTTGGCCAACCCAATCCCATGGTACCGACCTCGGCATCTTCTGCTGCTGCTCATTTTCCAACAAGGAGGATAGCTCACCTGGCTCTCGAAAGAAGCCAAAAATAAAAAAAGAAATTCCAAATTAGCAAACAATTAATTAAATACAAAAACCGGGAAAAAAATACAACCTTTACCGCTCTTCCTTCGACCTTCTTGACTCAGCGAGCTCTGGGGCACCTCGGTACCAAGCTTGATCTGAGCCAAAAGGCCGAGAAGCGATAACCCACAAATGGAACCCTGAAACCGCCGGACCCCCGGGGGTCTCGACAGACCTCAGCGGGTGGGTTGGCAAAAGCCAGCTCCTCTCTCCCTCCAACCCCCACTCAACCAACCAACCAACCAACCAACCACCGTTTCCCTGGCAACAAACAGGCAGGTGTTTTTTGGAAAAAGTCGCTAATGCGTCTTTAAGTCACTATCCTGGCCCATCTCTGTCAATTTCCCTTGAAACAAGATACCGGGCTCTGCAAGAAGCAAAGCCGCTCCAAAAATACGTTGAACTCGTAAGTGTTCCTCTCCACGGAAGTCTTTAGTAAAAGGCGAAAGGCTTGTGCGTAATGAAGAGAAACCAGAGTCATATGGAAGTCAAGAGGTCGGGGCCCGAGACACACTCTGTGCACTCTAGGCAGGGTTCCCGCGGGTGCTCCCGGAACCCACTCTTCCAAGTTTTCGAGGGCTGTCTGTGGATAAAAAGAAGGTCACAGACACAGAGGCACAGAGAGACAGAGAGAGAGAGAGAGAGAGAGAGAGAGAGAGAGAGAGAGAGAGAGAGAGAGAGAGAGAGAGAGAGAGAGAGAGAGAGAGAGAGAGAGAGAGAGAGAGAGAGAGAGAGAGACACACACACACAATCCTGGCCCCAATTCTTTTTTTTTTTTTTTTTTTTTTTTTTTTTTTTAAGTAAAATGGCGGGAAACGGGGGACCCCATTGAAGAGCGCTTCGCCTTTCTTTCAGTTTGAATGTTTCTTTCCTTCTCTTCTTCTGCTAGCTAGCCAGCTAGCTAGCTAGCCAGCTGTTTACAGAGCTTTGTGAATTTGCATTTTTCCTTGACAACGGAAGAAAAGTGTTGCACCGTTCCCGGAGGTACTGCAATACCGGGTCGATGCGTGGAGCGGACGGAGCAAGCGAGAGAGAGAGAGAGAGAGAGACACACACACACACACACACACACACACACACACACACAATCCTGGCCCCCAATGTTTTTTTTTTTTTTTTTTTTTTTTTAAGTAAAATGGCGGGAAACGGGGGACCCCATTGAAGGGCGCTTCGCCTTTCTTTCAGTTTGAATGTTTCTTTCCTTCTCTTCTTCTGCTAGCTAGCTAGCTAGCTAGCCAGCCCTAGCTAGCTGTTTACATAGCTTTGTGAATTTGTATTTTTCCTTGACAACGGGAGAAAAGTGTTGCACCGTTCCCGGAGGTACTGCAATACCGGGTCGATGCGTGGAGCGGACGGAGCAAGCCCCATTTCCGACTCCCTGTTCGAAAAATCCATTTAATATGTAGTCCCCCGATGGGGGACGTATCAGATATTAAACTGATAAGAACAGATTTTTTTTTTTTTTTTTTTTACAAAATATATTTATTACCTTCAATAACCAAACAATACACTTCCAAAATTCAGTCAACTTAAGTATCCAAGTACACCACACTACAAATAATCATTCCATAACTAATAAACTATTACCAAATCCAAATTGCCAAACAATAATCTTCATTATTCCATTAACTTAAATATCTTCTATCTACCAAACACAAAAAATCAGTCCAAAACTGCTAACTTTTACCCCACCTATTACAACAAAAACTCACCCATTGCTCCCCTTCTCTATCCCGTCTAACTGTGGCCCTACCTTGCTCCCATCTCCCACCGTCCCCCCTCCCCTGAACACAGCAACAACCCCCGGCACCTGCCCCACACTCAAGTCCATCACCCCCCCCTCCTCCGGACTCCTGACCGGGGACGCTACATCCCCAAAGAGAAAGTCCGACTCTCCCTCCATCATCCAGCTTCGGGCCATCCCTGGGAGGTCAAGCTCAGCGAGGGGTTTAAAAGATGAGGAAGACGGAGCCCACGAGGGCCCCGCTACCTCCCCATCCCCCCGCACTGCCCCCCCCCCCCCCCTTTTTACCACCCCTCCTCCACCTGCTGTCCACCACCTTCTTTGGCCTCTTGCACGGAGGATCATTCAGAAAAGGTCTTTGATATTTAAAGTCACACACCGTTCCTTCATCCTCCTCCTTTCCCTTTCCCATTTCCCTCTCTACCAAATCCCTCACCATCCCTCTCAACTCCTCCAGCCTTTCCTTCGTCACTCCACTCCCCTCCCAATTCTTCACCCCCCTTCGCCTTTCCGTCTCTCCTTCCGGTTCCATCTCCAAACCCTCCTCCACCTCCTTTCTCTCCACTGTTGTCTTCTCTGGTCCCTCGACTCTCCCCATCTTCTCACTCTCCTCCATCCTCGTCGCAGTCTTCTTCTTCTTCTTTTTCTTTCCTTTTTCTCCTTCAACCTCCTTCCCAACCTCTATTCCGACTCCTTCTCCTTCCATCCCGGCCACCTCTTCTTCTGTCCCGACCACCTCTCCTTCTGTCCCGGCCCTCTCCTCCTCTTTCTCTTCTCCTTTCTCCGACTCCTTCTGTGCAGTCCTTCCACCTGTGTCTTCCGGCTCTTGTCTTCCTCCATCCCCCGCTCTCGCTCCCCCCCCAGCTGCAGATGCGTATGACCTCCGCCGAGCCAGGCAGTCCCGCCACAGGTGCGCTATCGAGCCACACCCGTGGCATTTCTTCGGCTCGACACACTCCCTGGCCTCGTGCTCCTCTGAACCACAGAACCTGCACCTCCTGGCTTCACACGAGGCCAGGGTATGGCCATAGGCCATACACCGCCTGCAGAAAGGAGGCTGACGGGCATAGTACAATGTCCCCCTGTCAGCCCCCAGGGAGAACATCGCTGGGGGATGTAGGTAACCGTCCACGCCTTTTGGGTCTTCCCTGAGGAGTGCTTGAAAACACCTCCTCCCAGTCCAAAACCCCAGGGAGTCCCTGAGGAGCCTTGCAGAAGAAACATTATCCATGAACCTCTCCAGGAATGCCCTTACCTCCTCGTCCTTGACATGAGGGTTATATACGTTTACTGTCACCAACCTAAAATTATTCTTGGCCAGACTTGTGACCTCATAATTACATATAGGGCTCTCTCCTTCCACCGCCCTCCCCTTCTTCATAATGTCTTCATGCATCTCCTCCGTGTGGAACGTAACATCATAAGCATACTCTGACGGGTTATCTTGGAAGCACAGAACGTCTTTAACTGCCAATTTTAGCTCCCCCATCAAGACCGTTCTGCCAAACTTGTCTCTCCCGAATGGCTCTGTGTCCTTTTTCCTCCATGCAAACCTCACGGTGTTTGCGATCCCAATCCCGGGGAACATTCTTCTTGGCACCTCTCTCGTCATTCTCTCGGGCATCAAGCTCTCTTCAAAAAAGAAGCCTCTGATAGAAAAGGACACGAAAAAATCCTTTCTATGCAACAAAACAATAAACCTTCCTCCCTCCGGACTTCCTTCGACCTTCTGGCTCAGCGGGCTCTGGGACACCTCGGTGTCAAGCTTGATCTGAGCCAAAAGGCCGAGAAGCGATAACCCACAAATGGAACCCTGAAACCGCCGGACCCCCGGGGGTCTCGACAGACCTCAGCGGGTGGGTTGGCAAAAGCCAGCTCCTCTCCCCCTCCAACCCCCACTCAACCAACCAACCACCCACCCACCCACCCACCGTTTCCCTGGCAACAGGCAGGTGTTTTTTGGAAAAAGTCGCTAATGCGTCTTTAAGTCCCTATCCTGGCCCATCTCTGTCAATTTCTCTTGAAACAAGATACCGGGCTCTGCAAGAAGCAAAGCCGCTCCAAAAATACGTTGAACTCGTAAGTGTTCCTCTCCACGGAAGTCTTTAGTAAAAGGCGAAAGGCTTGTGCGTAATGAAGAGAAACCAGAGTCATATGGAAGTCAAGAGGTCGGGGCCCGAGACACACTCTGTGCACTCTAGGCAGGGTTCCCGCGGGTGCTCCCGGAACCCACTCTTCCAAGTTTTCGAGGGCTGTCTGGATAAAAAGAAAGTCACAGTCACAGACACAGAGACACAGAGGCACAGCGACAGACAGACAGACAGACAGACAGACAGACAGAGAGAGAGAGAGAGAGAGAGAGAGAGAGAGAGAGAGAGAGAGAGAGAGAGAGAGAGAGAGACACACACACACACACAATCCTGGCCCCAATGTTTTTTTTTTTTTTTTTTTTTTTTTTTTTTAAGTAAAATGGCGGGAAACGGGGGACCCCATTGAAGGGCGCTTCGCCTTTCTTTCAGTTTGAATGTTTCTTTCCTTCTCTTCTTCTGCTAGCTAGCTAGCTAGCTAGCTAGCCAGCCCTAGCTAGCTGTTTACATAGCTTTGTGAATTTGTATTTTTCCTTGACAACGGGAGAAAAGTGTTGCACCGTTCCCGGAGGTACTGCAATACCGGGTCGATGCGTGGAGCGGACGGAGCAAGCCCCATTTCCGACTCCCTGTTCGAAAAATCCATTTAATATGTAGTCCCCCGATGGGGGACGTATCAGATATTAAACTGATAAGAACAGATTTTTTTTTTTTTTTTTTTTTTGGAAAAATAATTTTTATTTTCATTTCACATTGAAATACAAATTCAGTGCATAACGTTGTACATAACATGGATACTTACAAACAGTATCAACAAGTACCGTAACAATATAAGAATATCAAAACTCCTAAAAAAAGTGCTGTTCTGCAGAACCTGAGCAGTATTATTGGCCTATATTCAAGATTAACATGCCTCTAACAATCTCCAAAAACAATACAAACAATTCTATAAATAAAAATATATACATATGCCAAAATGCACTCTGGATAAAACTGTGTATATCAAATATCTACAAAGGCTTAGTTTACATTTCAATTGTACCTATGTAATACAATTATATATTGGTTATAAACACATTTACAATGACGGGTAAATCCCTTTCCATCTCTGTTTTACTGATGCAATGCCCCCCTTATCTATTTCAAATTGTATTCTTTTCCAAACTTCCTGTTTTATAAATTGAACCAATCCCGTCGGTGACCACTTGAGGGTGTCATTAACTGCACCACATCTGGCCTCCCAAAGTTTGGTCTTGATAAGGGACACCAGAGTCACTACTGCTAATAATTGCACCCTTTCCACATTTTTTATTTCTAGTTTGGCAACCCCTTCATAATCAATGTTTTTTAAAATCTCAAAAAATTGTTTACTTTTTCCCCAAACTGATTGAGCAAAAGAACATTCCCATAAAACATGTGGAATTGTTTCGATTGCGAAACAATTGTCCCTGGGACAGAATTTATTTAGGGTCAAATTATGATCGTATAAAGTTGAACGGACCGGAAGACGTCTGTGTAAAACAAGCCAATTAAAATCTTTCAGTCTGTTGTCTAACCCTTTTAATTGTGTCCGTATCCAGGTGGAAGGCGATATTGGTAATCTGTCTCTAGGACGACAATTTTCTATTAATTTGGCGTATAGCAATCTGTGGTTGATTACATTTTCCTTTACTTTGCAGACAGGGGTTTTCTTTGCCCATTCCACTATTTTCTTAAAATGTAACGGGATAATTTCAGCTTTTGGCTTACTATTATCCCACTTCACCATGAACCTTAACGGTACAGACAGCCAGAATTTTATTAAAATGTGACATTTGTGTACAGAAGACGACAAAAGACAACAAATGTTTGAGTAGAACAACGCATCTAGCTTGAGAGGAATATGAGGGAAATCCCTTCCACCAGCCTCTATAGGCTGGTACATCCGATCTCTACGGATGTACTCATATCCCCCCCAAAAGAAATTAAACAGTACCCGTATAAAAGTTTTTCTTAGCGACACCGGCATGGGAAACACATATGCAAGGTGAAGTAATGAAGGCAGAATGTCCGCCTTCAGCACTAACACCTTCCCACTAAAAGATAGTCGCCTGACTTTCCACAGTCCCAATCTTTTATTAATCGATAATAGTTTTTCTTTCCAATTGAACATGTCATCTTTAATTTCATTTCCGAAAGATATGCCGAGGACAACCATTGGTCCTGTGCACACAGTCAAACCACATAACTGGTCCGTTCTCCTTTTCCACTGTCCCAAATATTTTATTTCTGTTTTATTCTTGTTTATCTTCGACCCAGACGCAACAGAGAATTCATCAATGACTTTGATAGACTCTTTCAAGCTCAGGTCGTCTTGTAAATATAAAACTGTGTCGTCCGCATATTGCGATATTTTTAGCATATCCCCTCCAGGTAAAATGATGCCTTTGATGTTATAATTTTTCCTAATTGCGCATGCGAAAGGTTCAATATATAAAACATACAATAGAGCAGATAGAGGGTCACCCTGTCTGACACCTCGTAATTGCTTGATAACATTTCCAATATTCCCATTAATATTTACCCTGCTACCCACATTACTATACAGAATTTTTACCCATTTCATAAAATTATTTCCAAACCCAAATTTCCCCATAATTCTAAACAAAAACTCATGGTTTACCATGTCAAAGGCTTTTTCCTGGTCCAAATTCACAGTAATAGCTTGCAGGTGCCTTTCCTCTAAATAGGCTTGAACGTCTCTGTGCAATTGCAAGTTCCAGGTTAATCTTCTCCCCACCACACCACATGTTTGGTCTAAACCAACAACATATGCCATGGCAGAAGATAGGCGATTAGTTACGGCTTTGCTTAATAATTTATAGTCAACACACAACATTGTTAAAGGTCTCCAATTTGCTAATGTCTTGGGGTCTCCCTTTTTATACAGTAGTGAGATTACCCCCTCACACATCGAACCTCCCATATGCTCTAAACCAAATATAGCTCTAAACACTTCCAACAGATGACATCCAATTATATCCCAAAAAACTAAGTAGAACTCTTTAGAGAGCCCATCCACTCCTGGTACTTTGTTATCTTTCATGCTCTTCAGTGCCATATAAATTTCATCTAATTTCAATTCCCCTTCTAATTGGTCTCTAATATCCAAAGGTATTTGCACATCCACGCATTTTAAAAATGTAGTCCCTTTCTCATAATCAATTGTTTGTTTTTGAAATAGCTGAGAAAAGTGGTGTGTAGCGACACCAAGCATGCCATCTCTATCCTCAACCATCTCCCCATCTTGGTCCAATAAAGCCGAAATAGTCCTCCTCTTTCCCCGTGATTTAATTTGCTTGAAAAAATATGCCGAGCACTTCTCATCATTTTCCCATTTATCTTGCTGACTTTTAAAAATGAAGTCTCGAGCTTTCTTTTCAAATAATGTGTGTTGCTTTTTCAGCAGGATACCCAATTTGTCTTTATCTAATCCACCACCATTTACATTTCCTTGGATGTGTAGATCTTTTAGTTCATTCTGCAATTTATAAAATTCTGTGTGGTTATTACGTACTTTGTCTTTGCAAAAATTCTGAATAAAACTCTTGATTCTTAATTTTGTGCTCTCCCACCACTCTATGACAGTGGAATAAAAAGGTTTCATAGCTACACAGCCCTGGAAAAAAGACCTGAATCTTGTCCCAAAAGTTTTGTCATGTAAAATGCCGTTATTAATTTTCCAATACCCTTTTCCAAATTCAATTGTTTTTAATTCTACTGTCACAGACAGGCAACTGTGGTCCGAATAAAAAACCGGTGTAACGCACGCGGAGGACACACGGAGTTCACGCGGAACAAACAGATAATCTATTCGGCTCCTCGAGCCTCTGCTGTTTCCCCAAGTGAAACCGGGATCATCCGCATGCGCCATTCTATAAGAATCAACCAAATTATATTTACCTATAAGACTTTTTACAAGATGCCCGCCTAGATTACCTCGGTCATATGACACATTAAAATCTCCCCCCATAAACACCTGTCTGTTTGTCATAAAAATAGCGTCTAGGTCGTTAAGCATTTCCCTCCTTTCCTTGGGTGTCGATGGTGCATATACATTAATAAATCTAAAACATTTACCCTTCCAATCGATATCTACTATTAAAACCCTCCCGTGTACTGCCGAAAAACTTCCTACTATTTTTAAATCCCTATTCCCACATAGAACACCAACCCCTGTAGAATGCACCCCTCCGACACTCCACCTCGACTCTCCCTGAACCCATTCCCGCGTAAACCTCTCCACGTCATTTTGATCTTTTAAATGTACTTCTTGTAAAAAACACACAGAGAAGCGAATGGAGGACAAATGGGAAAAAACAGTCGCCCTTTTAACTGGGTTTCTAAACCCTCTAACATTGATGCTAGCTAGGTTAATAAAAGACGACATGAGGTAAAAAGGGAAAAAGACAACTATCTAATTATGACGTTATTTTCCAAACTCACTTTAAGTACATTAACTCATTTGGCGGCCGGTCTGGGAAACGATGGTCTCCAGTCGGAGGACTGTCCACCAAGATAGGGGTCTGGAAAACACTGTCCTCCTCCTCATGCTCCCCCTCCATCTGCGTGGGTGCTGGAACCCCACTGGGTGCCAGACCGCTGCTCTCGATGGAGGCCGCGCCTGACAGGGTTAGCAGAGTCTCCTCTGCGCTGCCCAGGTTTCCCTCGCTTTTCTCCTCAGACTTCCCGCTTTCAAAACAACTGAAGCGATTCCCCCCCAAAGCGGACTTCTCCGTCGCCTCCATGCGGATGAGTGGGGAAACAGGGCTCATCTGCTTCCTTTTCACCGAGCACTTTCTCCTCTCTCTCACCGTTGTCCAGCTCTCGGTAGCCGCGGGCGCGGTGGGCTCTCCCTTCTCCTCCTCCACTTGCTTATTCCAACTTCTGTCCGCTTCTCCTCTCTCCTCGTGAGATGATGATGGCGTCTCACTCCCGCTCTCCTCTGACTCTCGCAGTTCTCTCTCCATCACTATCTCATCCACAACCTCCTCAATGGCGCGTAGTTCCATGCCTTCTCCCTCATCTGGTCTTTTCCCGCCTTCAGCTCTTTTCCCGCTTACCGCTCTGGCGTAAGAGGGGACTGCCTTCGGGCAGTGACGGAACAGGTGGTCCTCTGAGTTACACAGACTGCAGCGCTTTGGCACCGTGCAATCCCTCATTGTGTGTCCAATAATTCCACAGTTTCTGCACCTTGTCTGTGTGCAGGCATCCGCGAGGTGCCCGTACGTGCTACACTTCCTGCAGAAACGAGGCTGTCCAGCATACATGAGGTAGCCCCTGTCAGCACCGATGGAAAACGAAGCGGGAGGATGGCGGTATCCATCATGGCCGCTCTCGTCTTCCTTTAGCAGCACACGAAACTGCCTCTTCCCTGTCCAGATGCCTAGGGCGTCCTTAATGTCTCTCACTCCTGGCAAGATGGTCACATACCGGCTGAGATAGCACACTAACGTTTCTTCAGTGACCCAGGGGTTGAACATATGCACCGTTAGCACCCTCATATTGTGCCTGCACATGGACTCAACTTTAAAATCCACGAGGGCGGGTGCTGTCGCGTTCGCACGGAAGAGCCCCTTTACTTCCTCCAGCCGGGTGATGGTGTAGAACGACACATCGTAGAACTTCTCGGGTGTGTTCTGTTGCAGGCAGTGCACATCGTCTGCTGTCAGGCGTAGAGGTCCAAACAGCACTTCCTTTCCAAATCGAACTCTCTCCATCAAATTTTCCTTTCCTGTCCAATTAAAACGAAGCGTATTCTTCAGTCCAGCAGCCGCTGACTGTGACGTGGCCGATGACGACATCGCACCACTTTGAGGATCCCGCGAGAAATACAGTCGATCTTGCTCTTGATCTTAGCCAAAAGGCCGAGAAGCGATAACCCACAAATGGAACCCTGAAACCGCCGGACCCCCGGGGGTCTCGACAGACCTCAGCGGGTGGGTTGGCAAAAGCCAGCTCCTCTCCCCCTCCAACCCCCACTCAACCAACCAACCAACCAACCCACCCACCCACCCACCCACCCACCGTTTCCCTGGCAACAGGCAGGTGTTTTTTGGAAAAAGTCGCTAATGCGTCTTTAAGTCACTATCCTGGCCCATCTCTGTCAATTTCCCTTGAAACAAGATACCGGGCTCTGCAAGAAGCAAAGCCGCTCCAAAAATACGTTGAACTCGTAAGTGTTCCTCTCCACGGAAGTCTTTAGTAAAAGGCGAAAGGCTTGTGCGTAATGAAGAGAAACCAGAGTCATATGGAAGTCAAGAGGTCGGGGCCCGAGACACACTCTGTGCACTCTAGGCAGGGTTCCCGCGGGTGCTCCCGGAACCCACTCTTCCAAGTTTTCGAGGGCTGTGGATAAAAAGAAAGTCACAGTCACAGACACAGAGACACAGAGGCACAGCGACAGACAGACAGACAGACAGACAGACAGACAGAGAGAGAGAGAGAGAGAGAGAGAGAGAGAGAGAGAGAGAGAGAGACACACACACACACACACACACACACACACACACAATCCTGGCCCCCAATGTTTTTTTTTTTTTTTTTTTTAAAGTAAAATGGCGGGAAACGGGGGACCCCATTGAAGAGCGCTTCGCTAGCTAGCCAGCTGTTTACAGAGCTTTGTGAATTTGCATTTTTCCTTGACAACGGAAGAAAAGTGTTGCACCGTTCCCGGAGGTACTGCAATACCGGGTCGATGCGTGGAGCGGACGGAGCAAGCCCCATTTCCGACTCCCTGTTCGAAAAATCCATTTAATATGTAGTCCCCCGATGGGGGACGTATCAGATATTAAACTGATAAGAACAGATACTACACTTGATCTTAGCCAAAAGGCCGAGAAGCGATAACCCACAAATGGAACCCTGAAACCGCCGGACCCCCGGGGGTCTCGACAGACCTCAGCGGGTGGGTTGGCAAAAGCCAGCTCCTCTCCCCCTCCAACCCCCACTCAACCAACCAACCAACCAACCCACCCACCCACCCACCGTTTCCCTGGCAACAGGCAGGTGTTTTTTGGAAAAAGTCGCTAATGCGTCTTTAAGTCCCTATCCTGGCCCATCTCTGTCAATTTCTCTTGAAACAAGATACCGGGCTCTGCAAGAAGCAAAGCCGCTCCAAAAATACGTTGAACTCGTAAGTGTTCCTCTCCACGGAAGTCTTTAGTAAAAGGCGAAAGGCTTGTGCGTAATGAAGAGAAACCAGAGTCATATGGAAGTCAAGAGGTCGGGGCCCGAGACACACTCTGTGCACTCTAGGCAGGGTTCCCGCGGGTGCTCCCGGAACCCACTCTTCCAAGTTTTCGAGGGCTGTGGATAAAAAGAAAGTCACAGTCACAGACACAGAGACACAGAGGCACAGCGACAGACAGACAGACAGACAGACAGACAGACAGAGAAAGAGAGAGAGAGAGAGAGAGAGAGAGAGAGAGAGAGAGAGAGAGAGAGAGAGACACACACACACACACACACACACACACACACAATCCTGGCCCCCAATGTTTTTTTTTTTTTTTTTTTTTTTTTTTTTTTTTAAGTAAAATGGCGGGAAACGGGGGACCCCATTGAAGGGCGCTTCGCCTTTCTTTCAGTTTGAATGTTTCTTTCCTTCTCTTCTTCTGCTAGCTAGCTAGCTAGCTAGCTAGCTAGCCAGCCCTAGCTAGCTGTTTACATAGCTTTGTGAATTTGTATTTTTCCTTGACAACGGGAGAAAAGTGTTGCACCGTTCCCGGAGGTACTGCAATACCGGGTCGATGCGTGGAGCGGACGGAGCAAGCCCCATTTCCGACTCCCTGTTCGAAAAATCCATTTAATATGTAGTCCCCCGATGGGGGACGTATCAGATATTAAACTGATAAGAACAGATTTTTTTTTTTTTTTTTTTTTTTTTACAAAATATATTTATTATCTTCAAACACCAAACAATACACTTTCACAATTCCATCAACTTAAATATCCAAATACACCACACTACAAATAATCATTCCATAACTAATAAACTATTTACCAAATCCAAATTACCAAACAATAATCTTCATTATCCCATTAACTTAAATATCTTCTATCAACCAAACACAAAAAATCAGTCCAAAACTGCTAACTTTTACCCCACCTATTTTACAACAAAAACTCACCCATTGCTCCCCTTCTCTATCCCGTCTAACTCGTCTAACTGTGGCCCTACATTGCTCCCATCTCCCACCGTCCCCCCTCCGCTGAATACAGCAACAACCCCCGGCACCTGCCCCACCCTCAAGTCCATCACCCCCCCCTGCTCCGGACTCCGGACCGGGGACGCTTCATCCCCAAAGAGAAAGTCCGACTCTCCCTCCATCATCCAGCTTTGGGCCATCCCTGGGAGGTCAAGCTCAGCGAGGGGTCTAAAAGATGAGGAAGATGGAGCCCACGAGGGCCCCGCTGCCTCCCCATCCCCCCGCACTGCCCCCCCCCCCTTTTTACCACCCCTCCTCCACCTGCTGTCCACCACCTTCTTTGGCCTCTTGCACGGAGGATCATTCATAAAAGGACTTCGATATCCAACGTCACACACCGTTCCTTCCTTCTCCTTTGCCTTCCCCATTTCCTTTTCTACCAAATTCCTCACCATCCCTCTCAACTCCTCCAGCCTTTCCTTCGACACTCCACTCCCCTCCCAATTCTTCACCCCCCTTCGCCTTTCCGTCTCTCCTTCCGGTTCTTTCTCCAAACCCTCCTCCACCTCCTTTCTCTCCACTGTTGTCTCCTCTGGTCTCTCGCCTCTCACCATCTCCTCACTCTCCTCCATCCTCGTCGCAGTCTTCTTCTTCTTTTTCTTCTTCTTTTCTCCTTCCACCTCCTTCCCTTCCTCTATTCCGACCACCTCTCCTTCCATCCCGTTCTCCTCTCCTTCTGTACCGACCACCTCTCCTTCTGTCCCATCCATCTCTCCTTCCATCCCGGCCACCTCTCCTTCTGTCCCGGCCTCCTCTCCTACTATCCCGTCCACCTCTCCTTCTGTCCCCGCACTCTCCTTTTCTTCTCCTTTCTCCGACTCCTTCTGTGCAGTCCTTCCGCCTGTGTCTTCCGGCTCTTGTCTTCCTCCATCCCCCGCTCTCGCTCCCCCCCCAGCTGCAGACGCGTATGACCTCCGCCGAGCCGGGCAGTCCCGCCACAGGTGCGCTACCGAGCCACACCCGTGGCATTTCTTCGGCTCGGCACAGTCCCTGGCCTCGTGCTCCTCTGAACCACAGAACCTGCACCTCCTGGCTTCACACGAGGCCAGGGTATGGCCATAGGCCATACACCGCCTGCAGAACGGAGGCTGACGGGCATAAAACAATGTCCCCCTGTCAGCCCCCAGGGAGAACATTGCTGGAGGATGGAGGTAACCTCCCAACCCCTTTGGGTCCTCCCTGAGGAGTGCCTGAAAACACCTCCTCCCAGTCCAAAACCCCAGGGAGTCCCTGAGGAGCCTTGCCGAAGAAACGTTTTCCATAAACCTCCCCAGGAATGCCCTCACCTCCTCGTCCTTGACGTGGGGATTATAAATGTTTACAGTCACCAGTCTAAAATTATTCTTGGCCAGGCTTGTGACCTCATAATTGCATATAGGGCTCTCACCTCCCGCAGCCCTCACCTTCTTCATGATGTCCTCATGCACCTCCTCTGTAAAAAATGTAACATCAAAGGCTTTCTCCGACGGGTTATCCTGAAAGCACATAACATCTTTGACTGCCAACTTTAGCTCCCCCATCAAGACAGCTCTGCCAAACTTCTCTCTCACGAACGGCTCTGAGTCCATTTTGCTCCATGCAAACCTTACAGTGTTCGCAATCCCAATCCCTGGAAACATTCTTCTTGGTACATCTCTCGCCATTTTCTCAGTTTTCAAGCTCTCTTCAAAAAAGGAAGAAGCCTCTTGCAGACCGGGAACGCCAAAAAACAATTTCTACGCCACAAAACAATAAACCTTCCTCCCTCCGGACTTCCTTCGACCTTTTGGCTCAGCGGGCTCTGGGACACCTCGGTGTCAAGCTTGATCTGAGCCAAAAGGCCGAGAAGCGATAACCCACAAATGGAACCCTGAAACCGCCGGACCCCCGGGGGTCTCGACAGACCTCAGCGGGTGGGTTGGCAAAAGCCA
>NW_027258216.1:0-15000 GCF_045791955.1 Oncorhynchus clarkii lewisi | reverse complement strand
TGAACATGCGAGAAAAGTTTAGCCATGCACAGAACGCATAGTTTCTTCATGGTCGGTTATCTGTCTCTTACTTACCCTTAGAAATTGAAAACACCCATGTATTACATTTTGCTTTTCTTCTAACTAATTTTTACCACGTTGGTGATTTCTCATATACGTTTATTTTCCGTATTTTGACGCTAATAACAACTTCTCCGCGTATTTTATCACCACTGAAACTGTTGTTTCAATGCAAAATGATTCCAAGTGGGGCTATTTGTAAATCACATCGGTACCTTACTAGAAGTTAGGTAAAACGTGATCTAGTACGTATTTCATCACATATAAACTGTAATCTCTTTGAACCACTTATTGATCGATCAGAGACTATACACCGCCAGGTGAAAATTCCATTCTTACTAACCTCAAAAACGATTAGTTGTTTGTTCTTTTGACAAAGATGCAAACTCTTTTATAGCGGCATTTTCTGCTACCGCACTAAGTTCCAGTGTCATCTTACACTCATTTTCCCCCATACTTGTTAGCTCCACATCTACAACTTCTTACGCTTAGATATTTTCTATAGCTCTGCAAACCACTCGCACGTCTGCGAGGGCAAGCAGAATCATATCTGTCCCCCATCGTAATGTATTTTCTGATGATAGAATGTTAATTAACATCAAAACGCTGGTAAGTTAAGCTTCTTGTTATGGTTTTATGTGATTGTTCCAATTCATTATTTTATTTATCCTGTTTACCGGGTAATGTTGCCCTACATTATCCAGTTTGCTCTTTCATATTCAAGCCGAATTGGTAGAATTAACTTGCGCTTCTTTCAGCGACTCTATGGCTTTATTAAATTTCGCTATCTCTATATTCCAGGGAGAAACAGTCCATTTGTTTCCATGTCACTATTTATTTATTTTTCCTAAACACTCCCTTTTATTAACTATTTCCCAAGGTAGGGCCACCCACTTTCCCAGATAATAATTCATTAGTTACAGCACTTAATACCTCCTATTAAAGCCTACAACTGTATTACTGAATACTACAGAAGCCTTAATGTCTTATTCTAGTACAGTACCTCAAATATCACTGTGTTTTCCCTTTCACAGATATCATTACTATCATCATTTTATTAGTTTGCTTATTCTATTACTTTAACTTTATTCAGTGTATTAAATCCCATTTCATAGAATTTTCCTTCTAATTCAGCTATTTATAATGTCTGCACTTTCTTATCTCTTTATTTATCCCCTTGCTATATTCTCTCTTAGCCTACTTTACTGTTTAATTCCTGATTCATGGTTTTAGTGAAACAAAGTCGCTATTTTTAAACTGCAGCCTCTGTCACCTGCTGTTTTCCTCCTATTTCGTTACAGGGCTTGTGATATTTTAAAATATGTGTTCTAGACTTCTATTTTGGTGTCTCTCATGCAGTTTTATCACTTTATTCTATACTGCCTAGATTTATTTTAACCACGTAGTATAGTTTTTGCTTATCTGTATATTCTTTCTTCCTACCTTGCACCCATTATACATATCGGTGCCCTTTTTAATTCCTATTTTTAACACCTATTGTATTTTTTACAATGGTTGTTTAACACATTATCACGTCAATGTTTTATTCTTGTTTTTACCTTCTTTTGCCCAATGTTTATCGATTTTGTTCCCTTTGTCTAGCGATTAAGAGTGTCTCCCCTTAATCTTATTACCCTGCCTGTCACAGAAAGACTCCGCCGTCCCTCCTCTGGACATCCTCTGGCACGACACACACACAACCTGTTCTTCTTCCATTCACCACAGAGAATTCTCATTCATGCGTTTATTTTCATTCGTTCAATTTCTTTATTCACATTCGTTCACATACACCCTTCGTTTTACCTAAAAACGACCTATAGTTTCTTACCTACTGACTTAATTCACTTCCTCTACATAAACTGGTATTATCCTATAGGATTTTTACTGATATGACGAGACTACTGCCTAACCTCGTCAGCCTGTCTTCATACCCATACCCTTCATAACCATACTTCACTCACCCAATACTGGCCTCTATTTCGTATTAGAGCAATATCGCGGAGTGACTTACCTATTCACAGACCCCCGTTTAGCTAGACGGAGCGTTTTTTATCCGCAGGATTTATTTTGCAGTTGAACCAAGCCAAATCGGGTCAGAGTTCTTCCGCTTCCTATATATTCACCCAAACAGACCCTCCTGTCATGAATATCCCACCTAAGCAGACCCCTTTTCTAATCTCTTTTAATAATTCATGGATTTTTCTAACTACTTATTTATGCAGATCTCTATTATTTTAGAGCTGTATTCATAAGTAACCTGTCCATACAGTCCTTCTACTAATTTTATTGAAGCGGTATTACAGGATTTTTCTACCTACTTTATCTGTTTTGACCGTATGGGCTGTCCCACATATGGCATTTCAGCCATAGAGCGCAAACAACCGCACCAGTCAGGCCACACAAGGACCCCAAATGAATGGTCTGGTGAGGGGGGCAGTCCGAATCACACACACTCGAACCAAGTTGCTCGCTCAGGTTGATTGGGCTGCGTTGTACACACATCCCAAAACAAATCCCGAGACAGTCGAGCCCGGCCAAGCAGAATCAGACGGAACAACTCCCCTCAACCAACCCAAACACGTGGGTCCGTTCGAACCGACCGATCAGAACGAGTGCATGCCCCCTCCGCTAAACGCCCAACACCCGCAAGTTTCACAGCCCCTAGTCACTTAGTCCTTACACCTGCACATATATGTTTATTTATCTATTTCTAAAAAATTTTAAAAAATCACACATGCATGCAATTCATTGAATTCAAAAGTTCTTCAACATTTACTGGGTTTTTAGGACATTTTAAAGAGAGACCTACGTGACGCCCTTCTCGCTGTGACAGGATCTCTGAAGCAATCTATACAAACATTTCAACTACGTAAGAACAAGCTTACCTTTTTATAGTTGTATTAAAAGCCTATATAAGCCTATATTGAATTCACAAGTTCTTGTAAGTGTTACATTTTGTTAAGATTCTCCACAACATAACTTGGCTAGCTTTTTGCCAGGAGACCAAGGGATCGCAAAGAGTGACGTTCCGGGCAGGTGATAGTTTCTTTGGACAATCTTGCAAACAAATGTGGCCACACAACTATAAAAAGGTAAGCTTGTTCTTACGTAGTTGAAATGTTTGTATAGATTGCTTCAGAGATCCTGTCTCAGCGAGAAGGGCGTCACGTAGGTCTCTCTTTAAAATGTCCTAAAAACCCAGTAAATGTTGAAGAACTTTTGAATTCAATGAATTGCATGCATGTGTGATTTTTTTTTTTTTTTTAGAAATAGATAAATAAAGATATATGTGCAGGTGTAAGGACTAAGTGACTAGGGGCTGTGAAACTTGCGGGTGTTGGGCGTTTAGCGGAGGGGGCATGCACTCGTTCTGATCGGTCGGTTCGAACGGACCCACGTGTTTGGGTTGGTTGAGGGGAGTTGTTCCGTCTGATTCTGCTTGGCCGGGCTCGACTGTCTCGGGATTTGTTTTGGGATATGTGTACAACGCAGCCCAATCAACCTGAGCGAGCAACTTGGGTCGAGTGTGTGTGATTCGGACTGCCCCCCTCACCAGACCATTCATTTGGGGTCCTTGTGTGAACAACTGGTGCGGTTGTTTGCGCTCTATGGCTGAAATGCCATATGTGGGAGAGCCCATACGGTCAGAAGCCTAGATGGTCCGCGGAACACACACTTGTCCAGAGCACTGGCTCTGATTTATACACATACAACATATGAGTCCATCCCACATTCAAATGAAGTTACTTCCCTCAGTCCATCTGCCACCATTATATCCCAATCTGTGCATCCTGCTTGTTCAGCTCGATAACGCCCATATCTGCTTTCAGTCAAGTTATAATGGTGACAGGACCTCTTCATGTCCCAAAAATAATACATGCCCATCTTATGCTATGGGCCCCCTTATGTTCAGCCTGGTGTGTTCTTTGGTATGTCTGTCCTTATTAGGACTCGTAGACTATGTGTCTCTTCTGACATACCTTCAGCATCTTCATGTCCTAAAAATATATGGCCTATGTCTATAGTCCATCCGTTGGTCATTTGGCTGACCCCCTCCCTTGTATGTCCCTCTGACCTTGGTTTGTCCAGCTGTCCTATGCTCTCATGGCCTTAATCTGGCCTCCTGTCCTATACAATAGACAATGCATTTTACCAGAATGGCAAATGCACTCTAAGTGTATCTTTCTCTTGTGTTACAGTATTATGTTCCTCCCCATATGTACATCTTTCTCCCACAGTCAGAATGGGGCACTTAAGTTTCTTGAGAGATCCAATGAAAGCGGAAGGAGGACATAAAGAGGACAAGAAAGTGAAAAACGGAAACAGTATAACAGATATCAAAAATTCTATACAAACAACTTGATCGAGACCGTTGCGAATTTGTTGATATTGGAACGGCATTTCTAGCTTAAACGGTGTAGGAGGAGTGTCTCCTCATGATTTTTGCCCTGCAGCGTCTGCGAGTATCCTAGCCAACGGTTCCGTTTTGGAATAGCAGAATTGACACAGAGAGCTGTTAGTGAAGAGCAGGTGAGGGGTTTCTTAAATCGCTCTCCCCCGAGAACATTAGAACCAATTTTAAAAGCGTTTCCGCCCTTGAGAAGCAGAGAAGTAGAGGAAGATTTATGCCAAACTATGTTTGTGTAACTGTTTGTTTAGTGTTATATAAGTATTCATACACATAGCTCATATAAACAAAGACAGTCCGTCGTAAGAACACATACACCCAGCCATAAGACTGACCCCCTCTTCCTTATATAAACACACATCTCATCTCCCTCTAACTGGCCGGTCCCAAGAGCAAAGAACTTTTGCTGTGCACCAATGGGGCCCGCTCTGGCTAGAGCAAGGCCCGCCTCCAACCCTCCGACCAGTCAAGAAGACCGAAACGACAAGACTCCACCTACTTTATTCTATGTATAAAAATGAATGTAACCATTGTATAGGCCTCTTTTTCACCTGGCTCCTTGCCGAGTTATGTGAACTAGGTCCGTGCACGTAAAACTGCGGGACAAGATATCTCTGACTCATTAAAACTGTCTTTTGTTACAACTGAAATCCACTCTGTCCAGCGTCCGTGATTTGGTCTCAACTCTCCAGTATTTGAACACTAACAAAATTGGTAGCAGAGGATGGTTGTTCTTGAATTCGATCTATTATAAGTTAGTGTGAGAGGACGAGACTGATCACGGCTAAAAAATCAGACGGAAGAGTGACTTCCCCAGCCATTCATCTTGCCTCAGGAAATCTGATCGGAGCGCTCTATATAAAGGTGAGCAGAGCCCGTTATATCGAAATCTGCATATTGTATTATAGCCTAAACCAAATTTTGATCAGAAAGTACTGGGCGTGAGTATGAATCGGTGCCCAATTTTTTTACATAAGAACCTAAGACATTGATTAAAGATATCTTGTTTTGTAAAAATATATATATATATATATATATATATTCTTATTAATGGGCCTATACTCAGTTATTTTAATAGGAATGTGTGAATTGTGATTGACCAATGTGTTAAATTCCTCCAGGGACCCTATTTGTTCTGAAATCTGCATAGAAAACTGTCCTAATTATATATGTATTGGGTTGTGTATAGAGGTGACGTTAAACAGTGGCTGTGTTTTAACACGTAAAGGACACAATTATGGATGTTGGAAATTCAATGAGAATTTCATACGAATGAATGAATGATAGATGAACCGAATCTGCAAGTAAAAATGTCCTATTTTGATATGTTCTGTACTATCGAATAAGGTCTTGTGGAGGTGTGGTTATAGATGAACCGAATCTGCAAGTAAAAATGTCCTATTTTGATACGTTCTGTACTATCGAATAAGGTCTTGTGGAGGTGTGGTTATAGTTGAATTATAGATGAACCGAATCTGCAAGTAAAAATGTCCTATTTTGATACGTTCTGTACTATCGAATAAAGGTCTTGTGGAGGTGTGGTTATAGTTGAATTATGGATGAACCGGATCTGCAAGTAAAATCTCCTGTTGATACATATAACATCGAATAGGTCTTGTGGAGGTGTGGTTGGATTGAATGAATCTGCATGAAAAATGCCCTATTAAAAAAGCTGTGTATTATTTAATAGGTTTTGTAAGAGGTGTAGTCGAGTAGATACAGGATATGTAAGTTTGGCGTTCCACAAGAAGGAGATCGGGAATGAGGTGGCTATTGCACATCAAACAATAAACATAATATGAACCAGAGTTGACATTCCATGATTTGGAGATGGGGGAAATTAAATTGAAAGAAACGTTTGTCGCGGAGTAGGTTGGGATACGTAACTGGGCTATTAGGCACACGTGCTGATAGACAAAGCCACCTTAGTATCGAATGGCCGGGCAACTTTGATTGACAGCAGCCGGGCTGGAATACTGATTTTCGTTTTTTTTCATTCCTGTTGATATTGCCTAAAGTTTAAAATTATTCTGACAATTGCTATAGAATCGCTGGAATTTACTGATATAAGTTCATAAAGGAACTTACTGAATTGTTTCTAGAAAGTATTTAAATAAGCCGCCGAGCTTAGTACAGACTTTGTTTGACAGACGCTAAAAGCTACACACTGATTTTGGGGTTTTTCTATTCTATCCATATTTCCTAAATATATATAATTATTCTGACAATTGCTATAGAATCGCTCGAATTTACTGATATAAGTTCATAAAGGAATTTACTGAATTGTTTACAGAAAGTATTTAAATAATTCACTGAACAACTCTTAGTTGTCTAGAAATTCTATCTATATTTCCTAAAGAGCTAGAATTACTCTGAAAATTGTTATAGAACCGCATATATTCACTGATATATTGTTCCAAAAGGAAATCGCAGAATCATTTTTAGAAAATACCTAAACGAATCGCTGAACAAATTCAAATAAATACCGGAGAAACAGACACGTGGCGGGCGTCACATACTGATAACCCCCTTTGTCTCGACCAGGGACAGGCTAAGCATACAACGATAGAAATAAACACCACATAGTAAGGTTTGAATATACCTAAATAACGCATTATACACATTATCAGACGACTTAGATAAAATGTCTGCAGCCATCACGCCCAAACAAATGATTGCAGTAGAAACTCAAGACCAAGGGGAGCAGCCAGATAACACTCAGATCGTGGCACAGACTGTCTCTCAGATGATCCAACAGCAGGCAGCCCCACCACCCCATTACCCTCCCCCACAGCGGTATATCCTGCAACGGCAACGGGCTCAACGAGGCCCCTACACTGGACCATACAGAGGGGGAAACTACCAGTGGTATAACTGCGGAATTCCCGGTCACTATGCCAGATATTGCACAAAACCACTCTCCCCGCAGCAACAGCAATGGAGAGAAAGAGGAAGAGGACGTGGAGGGGCACCAGGAAGAGGAAGAGGACCCTCTCCTAGACACATGCAGCAGGAGCAGCAAGATTACAACCAACCCTCCCACTTCAACACCTGATCACCCAGTAAGAATGATGAGGATGCCACTCCTGCCGATGACCACACTGTCTGAAGCCCAAGAAGTGTACTGGCTAAAATGCCTACCCACAGGGCCTGCCACCCCTCACATCCAGTTTAAGTTCAACCAACTGAAAGCTCAAATCTACACTCTGCACCCATATAAGACTCCCCAAGCTGAGATCCATTGCACACTCAATGCAACAGAAACTGATGACTGCCTCTACACTGCAGACTGGGACGAAGACATGATGCACCTGACCCCACCTATCAGGTGTTGTACCATTGGGTGTGGCCCAGAGGGGGTGGCAGCACCGGTCATCCTACGATCAAGGAACCTCCATGCACCCCTGGCCTGGACGGCTGAAGCATCAACAGCCATAGCACTCCTGAAAACAGATCTATCAGCGGCAGCAGCTCTGACTGCACCTGACTACAAGAACAAGTTCCATTTGGATGTTTCTGGAAGGGAAGGATTCACCTCATCCGTCCTATTCCAGAAACAAGAGGGGGAGAGAAGGGTCTTGATGTACTACTCTTCAAACTTGACCACATTGAGGTAGGACAGTCAACATGCTCCAGATACGTTGCTGCAGTAGCAAAAGCTATTGAAAAAACAGCTCACCTCGTGATGTCACCCTTCAATCAGCCATCATCCCTCAACCAGCATCGGCCAAATTAGCTGAAATCAGCGGATTGACGCAGGTCCTCATCAGAGGAAAAGGAAAGACTGAATATCTATACAGACTCAGCCCATGCCCATGAAGCAGGCCACACTGATGGACCCAGAACTTTTATGAGAAACACATGGCCCCACACACGAAGGCAAACTAAAGACCCTCCAAAAAGGCCTCGCACATCTGGTGGCACCCTCACATAAAAAATATGACTGACTTATTTTATGACGATGATTTATTTTGTGACGAATGCAATGGTTGTGACAGACACAACCCAAAGAAACCATATCAAACACCAATGGGCTCATACGTAATACCTAATGCATGTTTTCAGGATATTAGTATAGACTACATCGACATGGGCCCCGAAAATGTATCTAAAGTCAAACTCTATCTCCTAGTCATAGTAGATAGGTTCTCCAAATGGGTAGAGGCAATACTAACAAAAGGGGAGGATGCTAGGTCAGTCTTTGAGTGGCTACAAACCAAACTAATACCCAGGTATGGCATCCCAAGACAAATCAAATTTGACAAATGGCTTACATTTAACAAACACCTGAGACAGGTGGAAGAAAGATTTGGCATAACCCACAGATTTGGATCTGTGTACAGGCCCCAATCCCAAAATCTGGTGGAACGTCAAACCAAAAACAAAAGCTAAGATAGCTAAAGTATGTGCCTCATGGGATAATGACTGGTAGAGTCATGCATGGTCCACCAAGGGAGGGAGGTCATATGCCCGCCCTTGATGTACAACAAATTGTAATGTCTAATTATGTGAAAAAACTGACGGTTCTCTCTGCAGCACTCTCTACCCAGGTTCACAAGGTCCAGGAGGGGGAGCTGCCGGGGGACACGCCACTACTGAAGGTAAAAGTTGGTGACGGGGTGAGGGTTACAGTCCACAAGAGAAAGTGGCTGGAACCCAGGTGGACTGGACCGTACGAAGTGAAGGAGGTTACTTCACACTCAGTCCAGGTCAAAGGTAAATCAGGCACACCTTGGCACCGCCTTACACATTGCACCCCAGCCCCAATTCCTTCTAGAACACTGACTGAAGTCAGAGCTGATTTGAGCGGCCTAAATTCGATTCCAAATGAAGACACTCCTTCCTCAGGTGATGCGGCATCAAACTCCGCCTCCCCTGAGAAGGGAACCTCGCCCAGTTAGAGGGAAATTTCTCCCTCTCTGGGTGAGGCTGGGGATATCTGGTCCCTTATTTGTGATATTCCTACTGATATTTGGAGTAACCCTAGGACTTTCACATGATTAATTGAACAAATATTTCACCCTGCCACATCACATACACCAACCCCTACACATGTCCCTAACTCCTTTCCTGATATCACTCCCTCCAATCACTCCCATCCCAAACGTAGCACTACACCTACAGACCCACCATGCAAACCAGACAAGGTTAGGAGCACCACCTTATGTATACCCACGATTGCAACCGCCACCTTTCTGCTATAGTTTTCACGTCTAATAGACGTGAACAGAGGGATTTGTTATATAAGTATTCATACACATAGCTCACATAAACAAAGACAGTCCGTCGTAAGAACGCATACACCCAGCCATAAGACTGACCCCCTCTTCCTTATATAAACACACATCTCATCTCCCTCTAACTGGCCGGTCCCAAGAGCAAAGAACTTTTGCTGTGCACCAATGGGGCCCGCTCTGGCTAGAGCAAGGCCCGCCTCCAACCCTCCGACCAGTCAAGAAGACCGAAACGACAAGACTCCACCTACTTTATTCTATGTATAAAAATGAATGTAACCATTGTATAGGCCTCTTTTTCACCTGGCTCCTTGCCGAGTTATGTGAACTAGGTCCGTGCACGTAAAACTGCGGGACAAGATATCTCTGACTCATTAAAACTGTCTTTTGTTACAACTGAAATCCACTCTGTCCAGCGTCCGTGATTTGGTCTCAACTCTCCAGTATTTGAACACTAACATTAGTCGTCAAAACGATAGTTGTTTGGGAAAGTAATACATTGCCTTGCTGCTGGCATGATTTACAGACACTTGAAAGTGAGGCGATGGGTTACGAAAACGGCTATAGTTACAGATTGGTAGCCCCGATTTGAAATCCCCCTTTTTCTAAACAGGGGAAGATTTTAGCTTGCGGAACTTTTTGCCTCAAAAATGCTCCGAAAGTGGTCAAAACGACAGTTGTTTGGGAAGGTTGAAAAACACGTGGTAAAGCAGTTACAAAAACAGCTGTACCGTAAGTTCTGTATGGAATATTTTGAATCTGCACACAGCTATGAATAGCAGAGAAGTAGACGAATATCCCATTCACTCTAACATCTTGTTTAACTTGTTGCAGTATTGGTCAACATAGACACTGCTTGCCAAAATGTTCCAGAAACTGATGTTGGTGCTGTTACTTAAACTTCTGTAACTTTTGATGCGAATATCCTTTTTGTCCCCAAACTCCAGATTTGAGTAGCAGAGAAGTAGACGAAGCTGGAACACTTGACATGTCTTGTCTAAGTGGTTGCAAAGTGGATTTATTAGCTGATTTGTGTCAAAAATTGCTTGATTTCACTTACAAAGAATGTCACTTTGAAGCGATGATTTCACAATGGGGCACCTGAGTTTCTTGAGAGATCCAATGAAAGCGGAAGGAGGACATAAAGAGGACAAGAAAGTGAAAAACGGAAACAGTATAACAGATATCAAAAATTCTATACAAACAACTTGATCGAGACCGTTGCGAATTTGTTGATATTGGAATGGCATTTCTAGCTTAAACGGTGTAGGAGGAGTGTCTTCTCATGATTTTGGCCCTGCAGCTTCTGCGAGTATTCTAGCCAACGGTTCCGTTTTGGAATATCAGAATTGACACAGAGAGCTGTTAGTGAAGAGCAGGTGAGGGGTTTCTTAAATCGCTCTCCCTCGAGAACGGTAGACCCAATTTTAAAAGCGTTTCCGCCCTTGAGAAGCAGAGAAGTAGAGGAAGATTTTATGCCAAACTATGTTTGTGTAACTGTTTGTTTAGTGGTCAAAACGATAGTTGTTTGGGAAAGTAATAAATTGCCTTGCTGCTGGCATGATTTACAGACACTTGAAAGTGAGGCGATGGGTTACGAAAACGGCTATAGTTACAGATTGGTACAGTACTGTAAAAAATGTACATCCAGAGTGCATCAAATATGATTTATAGACCTTTTTTATGGAAAAGTGTTTGATGCTGTATTTCAATGTTGCAACTTGCTGAAAATTGTTGACAGTGTTCCTATCATCTAGTTTAAACAGTACTGCAAAAACATGTTCTTACAGGGTGCATCAAACATGATTTAGATCTTGTTAATGGAAAAGTAATTATTTCTGTATTTCAATGTTGCAACTTGCTGAAAATTGTCCAGTGTTCAGTAGCATCTAGTTTAAACAGTACTGCAAAAACAATTTACATCCAGACTGCATTAAACATGATTTAGACGTTGTTTATGGAAAAGTGGTTATTTCTTTAAATCATTGTTGAAAATTGTCCAGTGTTCCTATCATCTAGTTTAAACAGTACTGCAAAGAAATTGACATCCAGAGTGATTCAAAGATGATTTAGACCTTGTTTATGTAAAAGTGTTTATTTCTTTAACCCTTTCACACGTACCATCACACGGGTGTGATCGTTCTACAGTGGTCCCTGAAGCGTACGATCACACCCGTGTGTTTAGAACACTCATTTAGAATGCTCGTTTAGAACGGCAGTTTCGAATGACGCAACAGTCAGCGTTTGAGCTGACCACACTTTTTTCAGAAACTATTTACACAAACACAGTCTTTACAAAGTTATGTCCAGAATGTCAGCAGTTTATTTTTGGATGCATTGTTCAGATATTCACAGAAGTAAATATAGCATAACACAATCATCCTAACCGGAAAAATGTAGGCTACATTTGTCCTAGCGCTGAGGAAAGATTGACCCAACACAAGCAGTCATATTTTCTAACTCTCGGCTGACATAAACTACAAATTGAATTAGCTAATAGCAATATATAATTAATCACATCACGGGTGAGCTCACCATTGATCGAAATAACTAGGTAAAACACTTTATAGAAATCGAAAGTAATCCGAAGATTAGTTTCAGCGCGCAGCCATGCATTTTTTGCTCACAGAAACCGAAGATAATAAGAGAAGACGAGATGAGTTTGGTCTGTTTATAGTATGCATGTTGAAGGGGTGTGTCATCTATCGTCGTTCACATCCCATCATTAATTTCCGGAAGTCCTCAAAAAAATTTGTGAACTCTTACTCACCTCATTTTGTTACAACATCTTTGGTCAAACAGACGTGAATCCCAGAATGCATTGTATGTCAACAAACATGGCTACACAGCTGGAATTAGCTTAGCTCATCATAATCAGTACAACCTTCAAAAAAGTATTTTACACACATAATATGTGCCCATTACAATCTGTGCAAGAATCGGAATGCATGATTTGTCACCTAGAATTGAAAACATGTGAATAAAACCGTAAATACACAAATAATTGCCACACAAAACATTTTCTGATAGTGATTTATTGATACAAGTGGCGCGTGCTGGCAGTCAACCACATAACCTCCCACTCTGCGCCATTCAGTGTTGTTGTTTATGTATGTTGCTAGTGAGCTAAGCTGTAGCATTAACAATGTCTTTCAAAAGGAGACAACTCACAAATGTGGAAATTCTGGAGATTTTTTAAAATTCTGACAATGAGTCTGAGTATGAAAGTCAGGAATCAGATTCTGACAGAGGAGCTGCCCCCCAACCTTGTAGTCATTGAGAACCCTGAATCTGAATTTCCCTTGTCCATTGAGGAAGTACCAGTTTCCTTTGAAGATGCTGGTGGTGATGGAGGCAGACCGACAGTGGATAAAGTACAGGAGTTCTGTGGTAGCTGGAAGGCCACCAGTCATTTCTCCCCTCCTGGCTCTGCTGTTTGCTTTGACGAGTCCCAGTTTGAAGTGCAACGCCCCTTGCCATTTCCAACTGAGGCAGAGTGCTTCAAGTTGTTTCTGACAGAGGAGCTGGTGGGAGACATAGTTGAGGAGACCAATCGCTATGCCTTAGAGCTACAGGAGAAGAGAGACAGGAGTGAGGGGGAAACTCGCTAAATGGGTGACAACCACAATTTGTGAAATGTATACCTTCCTGGTGACAGTCCTTCTCATTGGAATAGTAAAGAAGAACTCCCTAAGAGAATACTGGTTTACACAGGGTCCACCACTGACATCCAACATTATGAGGGGCTTGGGGTGTCCGGGTCCGTGGTGATGACCATGCTGGCTCCTCATCTCGGCAAGGGACACACTTTGTACGTGGACAGTTGGTACAGCAGTCCCACACTCTTCCAGCATCTGCAGCAATAAGTGACTGACTGACCTGACAGGTGATCTGACATGTGACTTGCCATGATACTATGCCTTTAGAGATGGGGGTGGAAATGCAGTTGTTGTTCAGTCACTGCATGAATATTAAAATGGGCTACGCATATTCAGTTTTTTGTCCTCTAGTAAAACAAGTTGTTGAACCAACTACCAATACTGCAATAAAATAGATGACTATTACATATTGGCATATGTGTTTTCTTGCTGTGTTTTCATCCAGTAAAACTGTTAAAGAGTGTACGTTAGCATACAAAAGCTGTCATTCTCATTCTTCATTCTTCAGCTCCAAAGATGTCCAGCTCCAGTTATAATATTGGCAAATAATGTTTCTGGTTTCTGAAAGTACAGAATAAAGAGGAATTATTCATTATAATACAATATAAGGATATAGCAATAAAACAATACTACAAAGAAGTAACATAATAAACACTGCTATAAAAAATAGTTTATTGCATTGACAAAATCACAGATTTGAGTTATAACAGTAAGAAACTAACTTTTGAGCTCCACAAGGGGGCAAGGCAGGGCAGAACAGAGCTATGCTGAATAGACCAAATAAACAAACCATGGTCATATTTTTATTTTATTTAACTAGGCAAGTAATTTAAGAACAAATTATTATTTACAATGATGGCCTACACCGGCCAAACTCGGACAACGCTGGGCCAATTGTGTGCTGCACTATGGGACTCCCAATCACAGCCAGTTGTGATACAGCCTGGATTTGAACCAGGGTGTCTGTAGTGCCTGTCGTGGAAATTTCCTCTATTTACCTAATCATAGGAGCAAACCACACACACAAGTCAGAGTTAGTTATAAAAGTCCATCTTTAATTATGAGCTCTATCACAACCCTGTGACTCTCAGATCGATTCAGTGTCTAACCATGAATTCTCTGAGAGCCCCCTTCCACATTTCAAATGAGGTCCTTTATAGTAAAGACACACACACAGGATACGACAGCATAGACATAATTCATCGTTCAGCTTTGTCTCCTTTCCCAAACCCCAGAACCATAAACCAATCCTCCATATCAACAGGCATATATCAAATTGTAATTTAGATGCAACCAACTCTAAATACAACCTCCTGGACAAGCTCACGGAGAGGAGGGTGAGGCTATAGGTTAAGATAGAAACAACATAAGAGGGAGCATAGAATGATTCCAGACACTGCAACCTTCCTTTCCCCACTATGGGAAAGGTAGAGAGTGAAAGATATGTTTACACATGATGACACTTTGACCTCTCCCCTCTCAGCGGCCCAGGCAACTTAGTTTTGACATAGAACAGATAACTGCAACCTCACCACAGAATTACACAAAAATACCATTCTGATGAGAATTAACTTACACCCATTTGATAAATATAAAACATCTAACATATGTTACCAACAAATTCTGAATCTTCCCTAAC
>NW_027258215.1:0-94417 GCF_045791955.1 Oncorhynchus clarkii lewisi | reverse complement strand
TCTCTCTCTCTCTGGGCGTGTGTATTCAGGTTCAGGGCAGGGTATCTCTGTCTCTCTCTGGGCGTGTGTATTCAGGTTCAGGGCAGGGTATCTCTGTCTCTCTCCCTGGGCGTGTGTATTCAGGTTCAGGGAAGGGTATCTCTGTCTCTCTCCCTGGGCGTGTGTATTCAGGTTCAGGGCAGGGTATCTCTGTCTCTCTCCCTGGGCGTGTGTATTCAGGTTCAGGGTATCTCTGTCTCTCTCCCTGGGCGTGTGTATCCAGGTTCAGGGCAGGGTATCTCTGTCTCTCTCCCTGGGCGTGTGTATTCAGGTTCAGGGAAGGGTATCTCTGTCTCTCTCCCTGGGCGTGTGTATTCAGGTTCAGGGAAGGGTATCTCTGTCTCTCTCCCTGGGCGTGTGTATTCAGGTTCAGGGAAGGGTATCTATGTCTCTCTCCCTGGGCCTGTGTGTATTCATGTTCAGGGAAGGGTATCTCTGTCTCTCTCCCTGGGCGTGTGTATGCAGGTTCAGGGCAGGGTATCTCTGTCTCTCTCCCTGGGCGTGTGTATGCAGGTTCAGGGCAGGGTATCTCTGTCTCTCTCCCTGGGCGTGTGTATTCCGGTTCAGGGCAGGGCATCTCTGTCTCTCTCCCTGGGCGTGTGTATGCAGGTTCAGGGCAGGGTATCTCTGTCTCTCTCCCTGGGTGTGTGTATTCAGGTTCAGGGAAGGGTATCTCTGTCTCTCTCCCTGGGCGTGTGTATTCAGGTTCAGGGCAGGGTATCTCTGTCTCTCTCCCTGGGCGTGTGTATTCAGGTTCAGGGCAGGGTATCTCTGTCTCTCTCCCTGGGACTGTGTATTCAGGTTCAGGGTATCTCTGTCTCTCTCCCTGGGTGTGTGTATTCAGGTTCAGGGAAGGGTATCTCTGTCATCTCTGTCAATTACATTTCAATTTAAGGGGCTTTATTAGGAACTGGACCTTTGTTGGAACACCATCATTTTTGTCTTACTGAGATTTACTGTCAGGGCCCAGGTCTGACAGAATCTGTGCAGAAGATCTAGGTCTCTCTGTCTCTCTCTCTGGATGTGTGTCTTTGGGTGCAGGGCAGGGACTCTTTAGTCTCTATATAAACATGATAAAACCTATTTATGGACCATAGAGCACATAGACAGGGAGTGACCTGGCCTGTTATTGTCATCTAACAGACACAGGAAGCTAGCTCCCATAGCTACAGTTCACTCTCCCTGTTTCCTGTTGCTGGACAGACAGAGGCACATCAAAGCATTGAAAGCAACTCCTCCCTCTAGTGCCAGTGTGTGTGCAGCCGTCCGTGTTACTCATACTGTATGGGCAGGACTGGAATGGTATAGCCGTGCATGTGTGTGTGAGTCTCTCTTTGACCCTGTTGGAGTCTACTGTATCCAACTGCTCTGCCTGCCATCTTACACTTTGTTTTTACTGTTTCCAGCCTTGTGTTTTCACCACAACGCTATGGTAACGTCATGGTAACGCTTGATGCAGTGTATTTTACGTCCTGTCTGACCCTGTATTTGGCCCTGCCTGACCCTGTATTTGACCCTGTCTTACCCTGTATTTGACCCTGTCTTACCCTGTATTTGGCCCTGCCTGACCCTGTATTTGACCCAGTCTTGGCCCTGTGTGGCCTTGTTAGGCCCTGATGTACTGCTATGGGGTCAGGGCTCATGGGAATGTGTCTGGGGGTCTGATTGAGAGGGTGTATGGTGAGCAGGATCAGTATGTTTCACGCGTCTCCTTCTATCCCTCTATCTCTGACCCTCTGCTATCCCTCCATCCCTTCTTTCTTCCACACATTCAGGCCTCATATGTTTCTCTCTCGTCTGTATCCTGCTTTCAGACTGATGAACAACCTCTCCCCCCTATCAGCCTGTCCTCCTTAATCTCAACTAAAACATGTGTGAGATGAGGCTGGGGTCCAGGCCGTGTTATAGCGGTGGTATCGTTAGAGGGGTTAAACCAGGCACATGTGGCCCTGCACACGCATGAAGGATGAGCATTGAGACTTCTGCCACACGAGGTCACACCTGTGTACACACACTGATAAACCCAAACATTCACAAGCAAGCACACATACATTTGCATGTACATAGGGGAGTAAAATGCCTCTTGGGGTCTCACTCTGTATCCCTTATCTCAGACACATGTTCAATCACCCCACTCCCTCTCTCTCTCTCTCTGTTCTATAAACCCCCCTAATTAGGGTGTTCCAACCTCATTTCTCAAAGCCCACCTCATTAGGGTCTCATTAGGACCAATGTAAACTAGCTGATTGGAGTCTGTCTCCTTCTCTCTCACCACTTGTCTAAAGTTTACAAACCAAGCCGCTACTGGTCCATAGTTCCGTGATTATTAAGACATCAGACTCCCTCCTCCCTCTCCCACCAATCCCCTGCACCTCTATCCTCCTCCTGGACTAGCCCCTCTTCCCAGCCTCCTCCTCACACACCTATCCTCCTCCTGGACTAGCCCTTCTTCCCAGCCTCCTCCTCACACACCTATCCTCCTCCTGGACTAGCCCTTCTTCCCAGCCTCCTCCTCACACACCTATCCTCCTCCTGGACTAGCCCCTCTTCCCAGCCTCCTCCTCACACACCTATCCTCCTCCTGGACTAGCCCCTCTTCCCAGCCTCCTCCTCACACACCTATCCTCCTCCTGGACTAGCCCTTCTTCCCAGCCTCCTCCTCACACACCTATCCTCCTCCTGGACTAGCCCCTCTTCCCACCCTCCTCCTCACACACCTATCCTCCTCCTGGACTAGCCCTTCTTCCCAGCCTCCTCCTCACACACCTATCCTCCTCCTGGACTAGCCCTTCTTCCCAGCCTCCTCCTCACACACCTATCCTCCTCCTGGACTAGCCCTTCTTCCCAGCCTCCTCCTCACACACCTATCCTCCTCCTGGACTAGCCACTCTTCCCAGCCTCCTCCTCACACACCTATCCTCCTCACCTTCATGAAAAATAAACCCCTTCATGGAGCTCCACAGTCCCCCACACGTCTTCTTCAGTCTCTAACCACTTGCCCTCTTTCGACACCAATCCTCCCCTCCTCCACCCATCCCTCTCCTCTCCCCTCCTTCACCCATCCCCTCTCTCCTCTCCCCTCCTTCACCCATCCCCCTCTCCTCCTTCACCCATCCCCTCTCTCCTCTCCCCTCCTTCACTCATCCCATCTCTCCTCACCTCTATGAGTCTGTCCTGTGGTCTGAGCCCGGCGTGGTCGGCTGGAGACCCAGGGTCCAGGGAGCGGATGTACTGGCCCGGCCGGGACTTCTCACTGTGCAGGTTGAAGCCGTAGCCAGTCTCGGCCCGCACCAGGCGGCACAGCCTGGGGAACAGCTCCGATGGGTCCACTGGTGGCCGCACCACCTGGGCATGGGCATTAACATGGGCCAGAGCCTCCTGTAGTGAACAGAGAGAAAGATACACAATATCATCTACAGTTCAGTCATATACACTACTGAGTACTCAAAGAAGTCCTGTCAGATGTAAGTGCAGAAGGAATAAGTTTGGATCCCTCCAATAGTCTTTATTGCTTGTTTGTGGTCTCTACCAAACAAACACCACTAATGTGTTTAATTTGTTGTCCATTATCACAGGGAAATTAAATGTGTCTTCTGCTTGATCCCAACCCCTACCTATCTACTGTATATTCTGTTCAACTTGAGTCAGAGAAGCAGAACAGATTGAAGATACCCACACATATTATGTACAACAGGGTATCTCCTCCGTGACAGATCATCCTGATGTTATTACAGTAAGATGACTGTCAAAGAAATCAAATAGTTATCACACCACAGGAATGTCCATACTGTATGTAGGCCTGTATCTCCTTAACACTGCTAGCCTATCAGTGGAAAAAACACTCAACAGCTGCTCTATACTGAGTCTATAGTTGTAATGTCAATGATTTGGACTTTAAGTATAGAAAGATAATCTCCAACTCAAAGACCTTCCCCTTGTATAAAACTAACTCATCTCAACACCACATCATAACACTCACCTCAACCACAGCCACACATAACAACTGATTATCAGGAAAGTGATATGCAATCAGAGATAAAAGGGTTTCAAACAAGTTCTTCAGCTGTCCCCATAGGATAACCCTTTTTGGTTCCAGAATAACCCTTTTTGGTTCCAGGAAAAGCCTTTTTGGTTCCAGGTAGAACCCTTTTGTGTTTGATGTAGAGCCCTTGGTGGAAAGGAACCTGGAACTAAAATGGTTCTAGCTGAAGATCCCTTTTAGGTTCTAGATAGCACCTTTTTCTAAGACTGTAGACAACACTGTACATGGGAATCGGAGTAAATGTTGTGTCGAGTATCTGTGTAAAACGTCACAATGAGCATCTAGTGTCACGACTTCCGCCGTAGTCGGCTTCTCTCCTTGTTCGTTCAGCGGTCGACGTTACCGGCTTTCTAGCCATCGCCGCTCCATTTTTCATGTATCCATTTGTTTTGTCTTGTTCCCTGCACACCTGGTTTTCATTCCCCAATCAATCTACATGTATTTATTCCTCTGTTCCCCATCATGTCTTTGTGTGAGATTGTTTGTGTTACGTGTGTATTGTTGACGCGCCAGACTGGCTTGTTTTTTCCGTGTTATTTTTCATGAAAATGTTTATTGTTAAACATCATTCTTGTGACTGTTTTGCACGTTTTGCACTTTTGCCTAAATAAAGTGTGCGCCTGTTTACAAATCCCTGCTCTCTTGCACCTGACTTTGCTACCAGTACGCACACTTCTGACATCTAGGTTCATTCACCAACAATACGTGTCACTGGTGACAGAGTAATTGTTATTAATGACATGGTGTAACCTCACCTCCACTGTGGGGTGATAAGGAGTTGTTAGGGAGTGGTAAAGGGGGTGTAGGGTGTCTGGGCTGACCCCCATATGGGACCCTATCCCTCAAACACCCAATGAAGAACACATACCTGCCACACGCTATCAGTGTGTGTGTGTGGTGTGTGGTGTGTGTGTGTGTGTACTATCACACAATATCTGCATTATACATCGCCTGTCATCAGACAATACATCCAGTCCTGACAAGGTATTTTTAGCAGACAGACACACAGGGTGTGGTGCACTATGTTGGCTCATATGGGGGGACGACAACAATGGTCGGCCATTCGCTGGGCATAGAGGGAGGGATGGGTGTAGGATGGAAGGAGTACGCAGATGTATGGATGTCACTTTTAGAAGTATTACGAGGTAGATATCGAATAGGGGAGGGAAAATCTGTTTTAATACTTACTAAATCTCTCTCTCCTCAACACCAAAATATAAAACATGAATTCCATAAAATTGCTTAAACCAACAGCGTTCCGGGAAGGATGCCCTAAGAAAGTAATCCAGGCCTGATGTGGAGTACAATGGAATGATTCAGACTGATTTCATTCAAATGAATTCTTATTGGCGGAGAAGCAGGAAGTGACCGCAAGGCCAGGAGGAAGGGGTGGGGCTTAATACAGAGAGGTCACTTAGCTATTAGCACCCAGGGATCTGTCCTGGATCCACATAGAGAGAGATGGAGGAGGGGGAAAACGAGATTGAGAGAAAGAGAGGATATAAAGAGAGGAAAGAGGGAGAGAGGTATAGAGAGAGATGGAGAGAAAAAGTTGAGAAGAAAGAGAAAGAGGTTGTGTGTGTATGAAAGAGAAAGAAGAAACGAGAGAGTTGAAATAGAGCGAGAGTGAGTGAGTTCTGGAAGGCATGAGAGTAAGATAAACAGTGTGGACAGCCCTGCTGGTAGACATTAGCGAGGGGAGACGGCCGTCCCTGCCAAGCTAACCTCTGACTGCCTCTAGATGCCTGTCCACACAGCACTAATCACCCCCTGGAGGGTGGCCCATGTCATCGTCCCTCTGTACGTGTGTGTGTCTTCCTCTTTCTGTGCCAAAGGCCCTCTTCGCTCTACCTTAGCCAGTACCATCTGTGAGGGCCAATCTAGGCTGAGGTGCAGCGAAACAGGAGATGTCTTATTAAAGAGTGGTGATTGGCTTGGAGGAAAAACAATGCATCAGTTAACAAGAAGGGACTTGGAAGATATGAGAAGCCTTCTGAGGATCTGTCCAATCCAAGTGGTCATAACAACTCTGACAATACTGTATATCTAAATGGGATTTCTCTGTTTCTGCAAGCCAGATGGCAATGATCAAATGTCAGTACACCAACAGCCGTTCATGTGATTGTTTTCTCCTGTTTCTGAAGGGCAAGATAACATATATTAAAGGAAAGGAGGAAAAACAGAGGAGAAATAAACAAAGGAAAATAATCAATGTTATGACACGATCATTATGAGACGATGTATGTTATGACACGATCATTATGAGACGATGTATGTTATGACACGATCATTATGAGACGATGTATCTTATACAAACATTAAAGAAGTGGTTGTTACATGTGGTGTACTGCACTGAGCTTGGTGTTACAACATCTTTCAGTTCTAGTCACTCTCACACCTGTGACGGGTGTGGAAGGACTGGTTAGTTGAGCTGACAGCCAGCAGAGATAGAGAATATAAATCACAACACTGCCAAATATGGCCGCCCTCCAGGCTTCACTCCTCCAACTCCACTTGGCAACAGTGTGGAAGTTTTGGAGCCAACTGGGAACAAGAATAAGAGGTATTTCCTATCTAGGTTAATGATGATATCTATAATTATGGATGGATATAAAGCCAGTGTTCATGTGGTAGTTTCATTAGTTCTTTTTCAGGTGGGGTTAGGCAGTTTTCAACCTCCACCCCTATTTATGAGGGAAAAATGGACTATTCCAACGCTATCACTGTAGAAAAGACTTGGCTTGATCCATGTTAGAATTATTAAAAACAATGGGTCAGTGTCTAATGGGTCAGTGGCTTTTAGATATTTTGATGAGAAACAGAACAAAATCGAGTTTTTGCTTTTTCCCTTCTGTCGGCAAACAAGCCAATAATCAGGAAATCACTTCAGGGTGAGAACTCAAACCTTCAAACCCTCAAACCACTTGGAAAAGCAAGTGTTCTGTTTAGGAACTCTGTACAGAATGACTTTCTCCACTCCCATTCCAATATGTGCTAGCTACGTTTCTGTTCTGAACACGGCCATTGGAAACTAACAGGCATAAATCCTAATGATTCCTAAAGGAAAATCCAAACAGAATGTTTTCCTCCTTCATGATATCCATACAACACAGTCAGGCTGAGTGCAGGGCTTTTCCTGGTCAAGGCACATTGTCAGGAAACAGTATGCACTGTAAGTAGGGTCAGGAGTTTTTCCTGACCACATGACCTGACCAGGAACAACTCAAGGGCCTGGTATTAGGATAGAACTAGGCCCTGGTATTATAACAGAACTAGGCCCTGGTATTAGAACAGAACTAGGCCCTGGTATTAGAACAGAACTAGGCCCTGGTATTAGGATAGAACTAAGCCCTGATATTAGAATAGAACTAGGTCCTGATATTAGAATATAACTAGGTCCTGGTATTATAATAGAACTAGGCCAAGGTATTAGAATAGAACTAGGCCCTGGTATTAGAACAGAACTAGGCCCTGGTATTATAATAGAACTAGGTCCTGGTATTAGAACAGAACTAGGCCCTGGTATTAGAACAGAACTAGGCCCTGGTATTAGAATAGAACTAGGCCCTGGTATTAGAATAGAACTAGGTCCTGGTTTAGAACAGAACTAGGCCCTGGTATTAGAACAGAACTAGGCCCTGGTATTAGAACAGAACTAGGCCCTGGTATTAGAACAGAACTAGGCCCTGGTATTAGAACAGAACTAGGCCCTGGTATGCTTTCCTGCCTAGGCCTGCCTGCCTGCCTGTGTGATGTGTGTGTCTCTGTATGAGGCCCTCAGTCCTGCCTCAAGGACAAGACTCATCCCAATAAACGTCTACCTGCCCTGAGTGTGTGTCTGTACAGCGTGTGTGTGTGTCTGTACAGTATGTGGTGTGTGTGTGTGTCTGTACAGTATGTGGTGTGTGTGAGTAAGATTATGATGGAGCATGTGTCAATGTGTGTGTGTGTTTTCTCAAATGTGACCACTGGCTGTGTACGTGTGTTTGTGGTTGATGAAATGAGATCGGTGCTGTTGTTGAATTATTCACTAAGAGACTGCTGGGATAGTTGGATCATGACCACTGTTAACCCCGTCACTACCAAGGATCATTGACTCTCTGTCTAGTACCACTACTCAGGACTGTGCCAGCCAGTGTGTGTGTGTGAAGTGAATGTGGTGTATCATAAGTGTGTGTGTGTGTGTGTGGACGTGTTTAACTATACTTGTGGGGACCAGAAGAAGAACCAGAAGTCCCCCACAAGAATAGTAAACTAATTTGACCAACTGGGGACAGTTTGTTGGTCCCCACAAGGTCAAATGCTATTTCTAGGGGGTTAAGGTTAGAATTAGTGTTAGGGTTAGAATTAGGTTTGCGGTTAGGAGCTAGGGTTAGTTTTAGGGTTAGAAGCTAGGGTTCGTTTTAGGGTTAGGAGCTAGGGTTAGTGTTGGGGTTAGGAGCTAGGGTTAGTTTTAGGGTTAGGAGCTAGGGTTAGTTTTAGGGTTAGGAGCTAGGGTTAGTGTTGGGGTTAGTGTTAGTTTTAGGGTTAGGAGCTAGGGTTAGTTTTGGGGTTAGGAGCTAGGGTTAGTTTTAGAGTTAGGAGCTAGGGTTAGTTTTGGGGTTAGGGTTAGGAGCTAGAGTTAGTTTTAGGGTTAGGAGCTAGGGTTAGTTTTGGGGTTAGGGTTAGGAGCTAGAGTTAGTTTTAGGGTTAGGAGCTAGGGTTAGTTTTGGGGTTAGGGTTAGGAGCTAGGGTTAGTTTTAGGATTAGGAGCTAGGGTTAGTTTTAGGGTTAGGAGCTAGGGTTAGTTTTAGGGTTAGGAGCTAGGGTTAGTTTAGGGTTAGGAACTAGGGTTAGTTTAGGGTTAGGAGCTAGGGTTAGTTTTGGGGTTAATGTTAGGGTAAGGGTACAGGTTAGGGTTAGGTTTAGGTGTAAGGAAAAATATGATATTGAATGGGACTGAATTGTGTGTCCCCACAAGGTTAGTTTTACAAGACTGTGTGTGTGTGTGTGTGTGTGTGGGCGTGTGGTGATGCTTTGTCTGTAACCTAGTAGGGGAATCCCTAATGTGTGTGTGTGTGTGTGTTGTCATCGATGTATTCAGCTGTATGATTTCCATTAGGGGATTAATGCTAACCCAATATCCTCTGGAGAAGAGGATCACATTTCCTATGAGCCCTAAAGGTTAGTGTATGCAGTGTGTCCTGAAAACCATAAACACCTTCATTGGGCTCATAGTAATGGCTGGAACGGAATTAATGGAATGGTATCCGGCAGATCAAACACATGAACCGTCCTCCCCTAAGTAGCCACCTGTGATACACACATACTGTATATGGAAACATTCGCCTAAAGCGGAAAACAGCCCAGAAGCGGGCGGGCTGACAGAGCGAGGCGGGTGGAAAGGACAGGCTGTATGCTAGCAGGATAGTCCATATCTCATAGTGATGTTGTGTTTCCATTAGTGGATGAATTGGTCTAATGTACCATGTATGGTAAAGCCTCAACACTTAGCTACCTCTTCCAGTTCAAAAAAGTGAGATACGTTGTAATTGAGTGAGGCATCAAAGCGGACAACCCGCCCTTCCGGCTTCGGTTAGGTCATTATAATTCAAAACCATGCATTGTAAAATAAATCACACAGACGCCTCGCACACTCACCTTTAGGCCATAAAAATACCAAAAATGTAATATGAGTTTTCCTAAGATTATTCCTGAAAGTCAAGCTTGTCATTGCACTGTCCATGGTAGGTATTCCTCCTCAAGTACAACTGGAGAAAGGGTTGTAACATAGTACAGAACACGTTACAACCCCTAGTGACATCATGGCAAACAAATCATCACAGAGTGAATGTGCCCTCAGAAGTAGCACATTGCTGATGTCATGAGTACAAGGTATTGTCATGGTGACAGTAGTGTAACCAACACGGCCAGTTTAACTGACATCGCCGGGTCTCACCTTGGGGGCGTGGCCTTCAGGTAAAGGGTCAGATAAGAGGTCATCAACAGGTCAACAGTTAGGAGTTTTTAAAATCAGACACAATCTCATTAGGTGTTAAAAGTAATTACAGGAGAACCACAACACAAAGTCTATTCATATCTGTGAGGCTATGCATTAACATGACATTATGTGTAACTATAGTCATGGGTCTAAACAAAACTAGTCATCACAATGAAGATAGTTTGGTAAGGCCAGTCTGAAATAACGCAATTGCTGTGTCCCTGAGACTCTGTGCTTAGAAGTTCTGCCCTCAAATAGAGAATGCGTGTGTGTCCCTGAGACTCTGTGCTTAGAAGTTCTGCCCTCAAATAGAGAATGTGTGTGTGTCCCTGAGACTCTGTGCTTAGAAGTTCTGCCCTCAAATAGAGAATGTGTGTGTGTCCCTGAGACTCTGTGCTTAGAAGTTCTGCCCTCAAATAGAGAATGTGTGTGTCCCCCTGAGACTCTGTGCTTAGAAGTTCTGCCCTCAAATAGAGAATGTGTGTGTGTCCCTGAGACTCTGTGCTTAGAAGTTCTGCCCTCAAATAGAGAATGTGTGTCCCCCCCTGAGACTCTGTGCTTAGAAGTTCTGCCCTCAAATAGAGAATGTGTGTGTCCCCCTGAGACTCTGTGCTTAGAAGTTCTGCCCTCAAATAGAGAATGTGTGTGTGTCCCTGAGACTCTGTGCTCAGAAGTTCTGCCCTCAAATAGAGAATGTGTGTGTGTTTCTGTCACACACAGTTCTCCCATTGCTCAATCTGAGGGGAGGGAGAAAGAGAAAGAGAGAGAAGAAGAAGAAGGAGAAAGAGAAAGGAAAGGAGAGAGAGGTCAGGCAGCTAATTGTTTTTCCCACTGGCTGTATTACGTAATAATCCCCTGTGTTACTGAGGCAACAGTGTGTGTGTGTGTGTGTGTGTGTGTGTTACTGAGGCAGCGGTGTGTGTGTGTGTGTGTGAGTTGAGTGTAATTGTGTGTGTGTTCTGCAGACTGGGACAAGCATGCTGGGATCTGTTTTCATGGCCTCCTCCTCTGGTTTATCATCAGATAGAGAAAACATAGTGGTGTTCCAGAAAAGGTCCAGTTTCCAGGACCACAAATACAAATTCCATCTAGACACCGTTGCCCTAGAGCAAACAAAAAGCGATACATACTCCGGCCTAAACATCAGCGCTACAGGTAACTTCCACAAAGCTGTGAACGATCTGAGAGACAAGGCAGGAAGGGCCTTTTATGCCATCAAAAGGAACATAAAATGTGACATACCAATTAGGATCTGGCTAAAAAATACTTGAATCAGTTATAGGATCCATCGCCCTTTATGGTTGCGAGGTCTGGGGTTTGCTCACCAACCAAGAATTCACAAAAATAGGACAAACACCAAATTGAGACTCCATGAAGAATTCTGAAAATATATCCTCAGTGTACAACGTAAAACACCAAATAATGCACGCAGAGCAGAATTAGGCCGATACCACTAATTATCAAAATTCAGAAAAGAGACTACAACCACCTAAAAGGAAAACGATTCTCAAACCTTCCATAACAAAGCCATCACCTACAGAGAGAGGAACCTGGAGAAGAGTCCCCTAAGAAAGCTGGTCCTGGGACTCTGTTCACAAACACACTCCACAGAGCCCCAGGATAGCAACACCATTAGACCCAACCAAATTATGAGAAGACAAAAAGATCATTACTTGACACATTGGAAAGAATTTACAAAAAAACAGAGCAACTAGAATGCTATTTGGACCTAAACAGAGAGTACACAGTGGCAGAGTACCTGACCACTGTGACTGACTCAAACTTAAGGAAATCTTTGACTATGTACAGACTCCGTGAGCATAGCCTTGCTATTAAGAAAGGCTGCCGAAGGCAGACCTGGCTCTCAAGAGAAGACTATGTGCACAATGCCCACAAAATGAGGTGGAAACTGAGCTGCACTTCCTAACCTCCTGCCAAATGTATGACCATATTAGAGACACATATTTCCCTTAGATTACACAGACCCACAAAGAATTTGAAAACAAATTTTGATAAACTCCCATATCTATTGGGTGAAATACCACAGTGTGCCATTACAGCAGCAAGATTTGTGACCTGTTGCCAGAAGAAAAGGGCAACCAGTGAAGAACAAACACCATTGTAAATACAACCTATATTTATGTTGATTTCTTTTCTCCTTTGTACTTGAACTATTTGCACATCATTACAACACTGTATATAGACATAATATGACATTTGAAATGTCTTTATTCTTTTGGAACTTTTGTAAGTGTAAAGTTTACTGTAAATAATTTAACTTTTTTAAATTATCTATTTCCCTTGCTTTAGCAATGTAAACCTATGTTTCCCATGCCAATAAAGCCCCTTGAACTGAGACAGAGAGAGAGTGAGGCAGACAGATAAGACAGAGACCAGGGAGGCTGAGGATAAAGCGAGAGTTAGGGTCAGAGAGAAAGATCAAGAGAGAGGAAAGGCTGCTCTAGCAGAAGAGTGTTGACCTCACGATGAACTCCTTTTCAGCCCACTGTCTATAGAGGACCAGGAACAGGGTCACTGTCTATAGAGGAACAGGTTCACTGTCTATACAGGAACAGGTTCATTGTCTATAGAGAAACAGGGTCACTGTCTATAGAGGAACAGGGTCACTGTTTACAGAGGAACAGGGTCACTGTTTACAGAGGAACAGGGTCACTGTCTATAGAGGAACAGGGTCACTGTCTATAGAGGAACAGGGTCACTGTCTATAGAGGAACAGGGTCACTGTTTACAGAGGAACAGGGTCACTGTTTACAGAGGAACAGGGTCACTGTTTATAGAGGAACAGGGTCTCTGTTTACAGAGGAACAGGGTCACTGTTTACAGAGGAACAGGGTCACTGTTTATAGAGGAACAGGGTCACTGTCTATAGAGGAACAGGGTCACTGTCTATAGAGGAACAGGGTCACTGTCTATAGAGGAACAGGGTCACTGTCTATAGAGGAACAGGTTCACTGTCTATAGAGGAACAGGTTCACTGTCTATAGAGGAACAGGGTCACTGTCTATAGAGGACCAGGAACAGGGTCACTGTCTACAGAGGAACAGGGTCACTGTCTACAGAGGACCAGGAACAGGGTCACTGTCTATAGAGGAACAGGGTCACTGTTTATAGAGGAACAGGAACAGGGTCACTGTTTATAGAGGAACATGGTCACTGTCTACAGAGGAAAAGGAACAGGCTCACTGGGTGGAGATGACAGAGCAGGGCTGGAGGAGTTACACTGGAGAGCCACTGGGTGTGCAGGTTTTTGTTCCAGCCCAGTACTAACACACCTGATACATCAAGCCAACTAATCAGCAAGCCATGTTTTACTCCTCTTTTCCTTTCTTTAACCAGTGTGTTCGGGCTGGGATAAAACAAAGGCCTGCACATCATGGAGATCAGGTCGTAATCCCATTGTCAGGAAAAACTCCTGTCCCTAACTATAATGGACACAGTCACACTCTTCCTCCTTCAGTTGTAGTGAGATATCAGCAGCTGTCAGCTGTACTGTAAAGCCTGGGATTAGATCCAACCTATTATTTTCACACTGCAGCCATCTTCACATATAATTCATCTGTATTGTGTTTCTGTGTGTGTCCTTGTGAGGCTGTGTGGTGAATCTGCGTATGTATCTGTGTGTATCTGTGTATGTATCTGTGTGAAGCTCCTCACACAATGTAACAAGTGGTTTATTGTGATGTGTTCAGCAGTGCGCTTTCTTTGGAACCAGTGCCTGTAGTACTCTGTTCTCTGATGTATTCTGTAGTACTCTGTTCTCTGATGTATTCTGTAGTACTCTGTTCTCTGATGTATTCTGTAGTACTCTGTTCTCTGATGTATTCTGTAGTACTCTGTTCTCTGATGTATTCTGTAGTACTCTGTTCTCTGATGTATTCTGTAGTACTCTGTTCTCTGATGTATTCTGTAGTACTCTGTTCTCTGATGTATTCTGTAGTACTCTGTTCTCTGATGTATTCTGTAGTACTCTGTTCTCTGATGTATTCTGTAGTACTCTGTTCTCTGATGTATTCTGTAGTACTCTGTTCTCTGATGTATTCTGTAGTACTCTGTTCTCTGATGTATTCTGTAGTACTCTGTTCTCTGATGTATTCTGTAGTACTCTGTTCTCTGATGTATTCTGTAGTACTCTGTTCTCTGATGTATTCTGTAGTACTCTGTTCTCTGATGTATTCTGTAGTACTCTGTTCTCTGATGTATTCTGTAGTACTCTGTTCTCTGATGTATTCTGTAGTACTCTGTTCTCTGATGTATTCTGTAGTACTCTGTTCTCTGGTGTATTCTGTAGTACTCTGTTCTCTGATGTATTCTGTAGTACTCTGTTCTCTGATGTATTCTGTAGTACTCTGTTCTCTGGTGTAGTTCTGTTCTCTGAGTATTCTCTGTTCTCTGATGTATTCTGTAGTACTCTGTTCTCTGATGTATTCTGTAGTACTCTGTTCTGTGATGTATTCTGTAGTACTCTGTTCTCTGATGTATTCTGTAGTACTCTGTTCTCTGATGTATTCTGTAGTACTCTGTTCTCTGATGTATTCTGTAGTACTCTGTTCTCTGATGTATTCTGTAGTACTCTGTTCTCTGATGTATTCTGTAGTACTCTGTTCTCTGATGTATTCTGTAGTACTCTGTTCTCTGATGTATTCTGTAGTACTCTGTTCTCTGATGTATTCTGTAGTACTCTGTTCTCTGATGTATTCTGTAGTACTCTGTTCTCTGATGTATTCTGTAGTACTCTGTTCTCTGGTGTATTCTGTAGTACTCTGTTCTCTGATGTATTCTGTAGTACTCTGTTCTCTGATGTATTCTGTAGTACTCTGTTCTCTGGTGTATTCTGTAGTACTCTGTTCTCTGATGTATTCTGTAGTACTCTGTTCTCTGATGTATTCTGTAGTACTCTGTTCTCTGATGTATTCTGTAGTACTCTGTTCTCTGATGTATTCTGTAGTACTCTGTTCTCTGATGTATTCTGTAGTACTCTGTTCTCTGATGTATTCTGTAGTACTCTGTTCTCTGGTGTATTCTGTAGTACTCTGTTCTCTGATGTATTCTGTAGTACTCTGTTCTCTGATGTATTCTGTAGTACTCTGTTCTCTGGTGTATTCTGTAGTACTCTGTTCTCTGATGTATTCTGTAGTACTCTGTTCTCTGATGTATTCTGTAGTACTCTGTTCTGTGATGTATTCTGTAGTACTCTGTTCTCTGATGTATTCTGTAGTACTCTGTTCTCTGATGTATTCTGTAGTACTCTGTTCTCTGATGTATTCTGTAGTACTCTGTTCTCTGATGTATTCTGTAGTACTCTGTTCTCTGATGTATTCTGTAGTACTCTGTTCTCTGATGTATTCTCTAGTACTCTGTTCTCTGATGTATTCTGTAGTACTCTGTTCTCTGATGTATTCTGTAGTACTCTGTTCTCTGGTGTATTCTGTAGTACTCTGTTCTCTGATGTATTCTGTAGTACTCTGTTCTCTGATGTATTCTGTAGTACTCTGTTCTCTGGTGTATTCTGTAGTACTCTGTTCTCTGATGTATTCTGTAGTACTCTGTTCTCTGATGTATTCTGTAGTACTCTGTTCTCTGATGTATTCTGTAGTACTCTGTTCTCTGATGTATTCTGTAGTACTCTGTTCTCTGATGTATTCTGTAGTACTCTGTTCTCTGATGTATTCTGTAGTACTCTGTTCTCTGATGTATTCTGTAGTACTCTGTTCTCTGATGTATTCTGTAGTACTCTGTTCTCTGATGTATTCTGTAGTACTCTGTTCTCTGATGTATTCTGTAGTACTCTGTTCTCTGATGTATTCTGTAGTACTCTGTTCTCTGATGTATTCTGTAGTACTCTGTTCTCTGGTGTATTCTGTAGTACTCTGTTCTCTGATGTATTCTGTAGTACTCTGTTCTCTGATGTATTCTGTAGTACTCTGTTCTCTGATGTATTCTGTAGTACTCTGTTCTCTGATGTATTCTGTAGTACTCTGTTCTGTGATGTATTCTGTAGTACTCTGTTCTGTGATGTATTCTGTAGTACTCTGTTCTCTGATGTATTCTGTAGTACTCTGTTCTCTGATGTATTCTGTAGTACTCTGTTCTCTGATGTATTCTGTAGTACTCTGTTCTCTGATGTATTCTGTAGTACTCTGTTCTCTGATGTATTCTGTAGTACTCTGTTCTCTGATGTATTCTGTAGTACTCTGTTCTCTGATGTATTCTGTAGTACTCTGTTCTCTGATGTATTCTCTAGTACTCTGTTCTCTGATGTATTCTGTAGTACTCTGTTCTCTGATGTATTCTGTAGTACTCTGTTCTCTGATGTATTCTGTAGTACTCTGTTCTCTGATGTATTCTGTAGTACTCTGTTCTCTGATGTATTCTGTAGTACTCTGTTCTCTGATGTATTCTGTAGTACTCTGTTCTCTGGTGTATTCTGTAGTACTCTGTTCTCTGGTGTATTCTGTAGTACTCTGTTCTCTGATGTATTCTGTAGTACTCTGTTCTCTGATGTATTCTGTAGTACTCTGTTCTGTGATGTATTCTGTAGTACTCTGTTCTGTGATGTATTCTGTAGTACTCTGTTCTCTGATGTATTCTGTAGTACTCTGTTCTCTGATGTATTCTGTAGTACTCTGTTCTCTGATGTATTCTGTAGTACTCTGTTCTCTGATGTATTCTGTAGTACTCTGTTCTCTGATGTATTCTGTAGTACTCTGTTCTCTGATGTATTCTGTAGTACTCTGTTCTCTGATGTATTCTGTAGTACTCTGTTCTCTGATGTATTCTGTAGTACTCTGTTCTCTGATGTATTCTGTAGTACTCTGTTCTCTGATTTATTCTGTAGTACTCTGTTCTCTGATGTATTCTGTAGTACTCTGTTCTCTGATGTATTCTGTAGTACTCTGTTCTCTGATGTATTCTGTAGTACTCTGTTCTCTGATGTATTCTGTAGTACTCTGTTCTCTGATGTATTCTGTAGTACTCTGTTCTCTGATGTATTCTGTAGTACTCTGTTCTCTGATGTATTCTGTAGTACTCTGTTCTCTGATGTATTCTGTAGTACTCTGTTCTCTGATGTATTCTGTAGTACTCTGTTCTCTGATGTATTCTGTAGTACTCTGTTCTCTGATGTATTCTGTAGTACTCTGTTCTCTGATGTATTCTGTAGTACTCTGTTCTCTGATGTATTCTGTATGGAGCACTGGCCTTGAATGAACCTCATTCTGAACTCTGACTTAGAAACACGTGCGCACGCAGGCACACACTTGTGTGCGTACACACTTACATGCAAAAGCACGCAAAAGCATGTACATTCACACACAACCTTTTAATCAACTGTAGCCCCAGCACTCAGGGTTGGGTTGGGGTCAGTACCATTTCAATCCAGCCAATTCATTAGGAGAAGAATTTAAATTCCAAGTGCCATTTATTTTTGATGAGGATGTTTCCATTCTTGAACTGGAATTTAAATTTATTTCCTGAATCACATGAATTCAAATAGAACATGTAGCGATAGAACATGTAGTAATAGAACATGTAGTAATAGAACATGTAGTAATAGAACATGCAGTAATAGAACATGTAGCAATAGAACATGCAGTAATAGAACATGTAGTAATAGAACATGCAGTAATAGAACATGCAGTAATAGAACATGCAGTAATAGAACATGTAGTAATAGAACATGCAGTAATAGAACATGTAGCGATAGAACATGTAGTAATAGAACATGTAGTAATAGAACATGTAGTAATAGAACATGTAGTAATAGAACATGCAGTAATAGAACATGCAGTAATAGAACATGTAGCAATAGAACATGTAGCAATAGAACATGTAGTAATAGAACATGCAGTAATAGAACATGCAGTAATAGAACATGCAGTAATAGAACATGCAGTAATAGAACATGCAGCAATAGAACATGCAGTAATAGAACATGTAGCAATAGAACATGTAGTAATAGAACATGCAGTAATAGAACATGCAGTAATAGAACATGCAGTAATAGAACATGCAGTAATAGAACATGTAGTAATAGAACATGCAGTAATAGAACATGTAGTAATAGAACATGCAGTAATAGAACATGCAGTAATAGAACATGCAGCAATAGAACATGCAGCAATAGAACATGCAGCAATAGAACATGCAGTAATAGAACATGTAGCAATAGAACATGCAGTAATAGAACATGTAGCAATAGAACATGTAGTAATAGAACATGCAGTAATAGAACATGCAGTAATAGAACATGCAGTAATAGAACATGCAGTAATAGAACATGCAGTAATAGAACATGCAGTAATAGAACATGCAGCAATAGAACATGCAGTAATAGAACATGTAGCAATAGAACATGTAGTAATAGAACATGCAGTAATAGAACATGCAGTAATAGAACATGCAGTAATAGAACATGCAGTAATAGAACATGCAGTAATAGAACATGCAGTAATAGAACATGCAGTAATAGAACATGTAGTAATAGAACATGCAGTAATAGAACATGCAGTAATAGAACATGCAGCAATAGAACATGCAGCAATAGAACATGTAGTAATAGAACATGCAGTAATAGAACATGCAGTAATAGAACATGTAGTAATAGAACATGCAGCAATAGAACATGCAGTAATAGAACATGTAGCAATAGAACATGCAGTAATAGAACATGCAGTAATAGAACATGCAGTAATAGAACATGTAGTAATAGAACATGCAGTAATAGAACATGCAGTAATAGAACATGCAGTAATAGAACATGCAGTAATAGAACATGCAGTAATAGAACATGCAGTAATAGAACATGCAGTAATAGAACATGCAGTAATAGAACATGCAGTAATAGAACATGCAGTAATAGAACATGCAGTAATAGAACATGCAGTAATAGAACATGCAGTAATAGAACATGCAGTAATAGAACATGCAGTAATACACTGCTCAAAAAAATAAAGGGAACACTTAAACAACACAATGTAACTCCAAGTCAATCACACTTCTGTGAAATCAAACTATCCACTTAGGAAGCAACACTGATTGACAATCAATTTCACATGCTGTTGTGCAAATGGAATAGACAACAGGTGGAAATTATAGGCAATTAGCAAGACACCCCCAATAAAGGAGTGGTTCTGCAGGTGGTAACCACAGACCACTTTTCAGTTCCTATGCTTCCTAGCTGATGTTTTGGTCACTTTTGAATGCTGGCGGTGCTTTCACTCTAGTGATAGCATGAGATGGAGTCTACAACCCACACAAGTGGCTCAGGTAGTGCAGCTCATCCAGGATGACACATCAATGCGAGCTGTGGCAAGAAGGTTTGCTGTGTCTGTCAGCATAGTGTCCAGAGCATGGAGGCGCTACCAGGAGACAGGCCAGTACATCAGGAGACGTGGAGGAGGCCGTAGGAGGGCAACAACCCAGCAGCAGGACCGCTACCTCCGCCTTTGTGCAAGGAGGAGCAGGAGGAGCACTGCCAGAGCCCTGCAAAATGACCTCCAGCAGGCCACAAATGTGCATGGGTCTGCTCAAACGGTCAGAAACAGACGTGACAGAGTCTGGAGACGCCGTGGAGAACATTCTGCTGCCTGCAACATCCTCCAGTATGACCGGTTTGGCGATGGGTCAGTCATGGTGTGGGGTGGCATTTATTTGGGGGGCCGCACAGTCCTCCAAGTGCTCGCCAGAGGTAGCCTGACTGCCATTAGGTACCGAGATGAGATCCTCAGACCCCTTGTGAGACCATATGCTGGTGCGGTTGGCCCTGGGTTCCTCCTAATGCAAGACAATGCTAGACCTCATGTGGCTGGAGTGTGTCAGCAGTTCCTGCAAGAGGAAGGCATTGATGCTATGGACTGGCCCGCCCGTTCCCCAGACCTGAATCCAATTGAGCATATCTGGGACATCATGTCTCGCTCCATCCACCAACGCCACGTTGCACCACAGACTGTCCAGGAGTTGGCGGATGCTTTAGTCCAGGTCTGGGAGGAGATCCCTCAGGAGACCATCCGCCACCTCATCAGGAGCATACCCAGGCGTTGTAGGGAGGTCATACAGGCACGTGGAGGCCACACACACTACTGAGCCTCATTTTGACTTGTTTTAAGGACATTACATCAAAGTTGGATCAGCCTGTAGTGTGGTTTTCCACTTTAATTTTGAGTGTGACTCCAAATCCAGACCTCCATGGGTTGATAAATTTGATTTCCATTGATAATTTGTGTGATTTTGTTGTCAGCACATTCAACTATGTAAAGAAAAAAGTATTTAATAAGAATATTTCATTCATTCATTCAGATCTAGGATGTGTTATTTTAGTGTTCCCTTTATTTTTTTGAGCAGTGTAGATAAGAAGAGAGGGAATGAGTGGTTGTCTTATTAGATTCCAGATATGGTCATTGGTTATGTTGTTACTATATTATTTATACCACCACAGTGATATATTCTCCTGAACCTTATCATTCTGTGAAGGTCCTAAGGGTTTTTCACTAACACGGATAGCTGGCAGGGAAAGAAAGACAGTGTGTGTGTGTATTGTAATGTATTCTCCAAACACCTTCAGCCAAACTGTCACATGGTTTAGACTTTACAGTAGTCAACATGTGAACAGCCTGAGTCAGAAGAACTAGTTGAGTGTAATGTTCAGCAGTAGGTGAATGATTTCAATTAGACTAATACAACTGATATGGCATTGCCCACTATCGCCACACACACACACACACACACACACACACACACACACACACACACACACACACACACACACACACGGCTCTGGTTCCAAGTACACTGTATCTTATTTCTGTGCAAAACAATCACGTTCACAAAAACAAGACAGGGTCAGATAGGCCAACGGCAACCGCCAGACAATATTGTGTTGGCAGCACATCTTATTCTTGTCAAAGCATGTCACATGTTCAGCTTTGAAAGGCTCCAATCCCCAGTGATCTGGGAGACAGGGCTGCTGAAGCACAACAGAACACACGACTATAGAAACCCAGCCCAGCATCACACGCTAGCTAATTAACATGTTCTTTCTAGCTTGGTGGCTTTCTGGGACAACAGGGCAGGGAATCAGGGACACCCCTCTATGGTTGGATCAACTGGGAGCAACTAGGTACAGGGTAGGGGTCACGTTCAACTCCATTAGGACATGTTCATTAAAATATCTCAATGAGAGAGAGAGAGAGATCCTCTGTTAGTCATGCAGATATGATCCACCTCTGAAATACTGGACCATGTTGCTGCATTCCCTCTCTCTCCTCAGTTATCTTTCCCCGTTATTCTCCCTCTACTTAATTTTCTCTCTTCACCATCACTCCACTCCCTCTCTCTTCCATTCCGTCTTTCCTCCACACTCCCTCACTCCCCAGTTCCCTCTCTCTTCCATTCAGTCTTTCCTCCACACTCCCTCACTCCCCAGTTCCCTCTCTCTTCCATTCAGTCTTTCCTCCACACTCCCTCACTCCCCAGTTCCCTCTCTCTCTCCTCAGGTGTAAGTGCAGCTCATCTGTTTTGAGTTATCCTAACATCTCTAATCCATGCTGATCACAGTCCTCTAAAACCCCTCTGAGACAGACGGCCAGACAGACAGGAAGTCTGCACCGTGACCAATCACAACCAGCCAGGAGGTTCCACGAGTCCCACAGTGCATCAGTCCATCAAACGTTGTTTACACAGTGCATCTTCACAACACAGAACTAAAGGATAATGAACAGCAGACTGAGAAAAGGAGCAGAAAGCAGCCGTTGTGGCCCAGCTAGGAGATAACACCAGGGTTGCCTTCATAAGGACCAGCAACTGTAAATGTTTAAAAACTTTTTGCGACAGAAAATAAACATTAGTGTTTCTCATTGGACAAAGTACATGTAGTTCATCACCGTTTCATTCTGTTTTCTTCCATTTGCTTAATAATGACCCTGTGCCCCGTTTATTTGTTTCCTCAATGTCTCTTAAAGCCAATCGGAGGACAGCTAGGGCTTGATTCAATCCGTAGTGCAGAACATCTGCATTGTAGCACAGTTGAATTTTAAAGGTAATATCCGATTGAGCCGACATATGCAGCATTTCCCCGCGAATGCAATCTCCGCTAACGCGGAAACATTGCTTTTCAATGTGAATCACGCTATAACTCTGATCTTCTGAACTACATATTGAATCGAGCCCCTAGTAACCTTTCAGACACAGCCATAGATTTAGCATTGAACAGATTTGACCATTTAAAACAAAGCTAAGCAGCTAATCTTGGCATGCTGGGATGGAATATTCCATTGCTAACCATAATGGTGGGTTCATTCAGTTTCCTGTGGAATAACAATGTCAGAGCTTGTATTCAAAAAGTGTCTCAGGAGTGATGATCTAGGAACAGGTCCCCCCTGTTCCTATAATCTTATTCATTATGATCAAAAAGGCTAAACTGATCCAGACAGTTTCTGAAAATCGGTCCATTTCTGTGCATTCTCTGTCTGACTCAACCAGTCATCAGTGTTACCATAGATATCTGAGACACAGCGGCCATCTTGAATACAAGAGGTTTGTTTGGAGGTCCTTATTTCCAAGAAATCCAAAGGCAGTAACTGACAAACTGACAAAACAACCAAGTATGGACAGAGAGACAAGGTGTTGTCTCACTATGTAATCAGTGACTTACACATTGTCATCTTCCTGTCATTCTAGACACGCGCACGCGCACACGCACACGCACACACACACACACACACACACACACACACACACACACACACACCCTTCCTATGAGAAGCATGCTGGTTGGGTTTTCAAGTTCATTGTGGATTACAGTTGGGGGCTAAAAGACTGCATGCATTTCTGTTCGTAAATCAAGCTAAACCAGTGCCAGACTAGTAAACTATCATATATCCCTCAGCATCAGACTGCATGGAGATGAACTTGATATGAATATCATGTAACTGAAAACAGACATATTGGGTTGACTAATTTTCTGTTTTTGCTTTTCTGTTAGTTTTCCAACAGAGTGAGGAATCCAAACAGCTGGCTAAGACCTTTACCCTAGATTTCTTTCCATCCATTTGTCTTTCTGTCTGTTTCTCTCTGTCTCAATATCTCTCTCTTTCTGTCTGTTTCTCTCTGTCTCAATATCTCTCTCTTTCTGTCTGTTTCTCTCTGTCTCAATATCTCTCTCTTTCTGTTTGTTTCTCTCTGTCTCAATATCTCTCTCTTTCTGTCTGTTTCTCTCTGTCTCAATATCTCTCTCTTTCTGTCTGTTTCTCTGTCTCAATATCTCTCTCTTTCTGTCTGTTTCTCTCTGTCTCAATATCTCTCTCTTTCACTTTATCTCTCATCATTTTCAATGTCTCTTCATTTGAACTCCTCTCTCTAATTGTCTCTCAACTACCTACTTTCTCTCCCCTGCTTCTTTCATTCCCTCTACTCTCTCTGTTCTAGTGTTGTGATCACACAGGCAACTCCACACCCATGTTATCAGTTTGGAGCAGCCACCCCTCTGCTGGCTCAGGGGTGTGTGTGTGTGCGCACATGTGTGTGTTAGAGTGGGTGGGGGGCAGACTGGGCCCTCTGAGGGGTGTTTGGTGACGGATGGAGGAGGGGAGAGTGACACGTGGCCTCAAAGAGACACAAGCACACCCCGGGGTGGCCCCAGATGACAACATCGGTCCTATGACTGTTGGGGACAGAAACCCTGGTTTGTGTGTGTGAGTAAGAGGCGAGAGCACCAACACCCCCTGCCAAGAAACATGAGGCCCAACAGCATGTACACTGATGATAACTGAGAGGGAGAAAGAGACATGAGGCCCAACAGCATGTACACTGATGATAACTGAGAGGGAGAAAGAGAAAGAGACATGAGGCCCAACAGCATGTACACTGATGATAACTGAGAGGGAGAAAGAGAAAGAGACATGAGGCCCAACAGCATGTACACTGATGATAACTGAGAGGGAGAAAGAGAAAGAGACATGAGGCCCAACAGCATGTACACTGATGATAACTGAGAGGGAGAAAGAGAAAGAGACATGATACCCAACAGCATGTACACTGATGATAACTGAGAGGGAGAAAGAGAAAGAGACATGAGGCCTAACAGAGCATGTACACTGATGGTAACTGAGAGGGAGAAAGAGAAAGAGACATGAGGCCCAACAGCATGTACACTGATGGTAACTGAGAGGGAGAAAGAGACATGAGGCCCAACAGCATGTACACTGATGGTAACTGAGAGGGAGAAAGAGAAAGAGACATGAGGCCCAACAGCATGTACACTGATGATAACTGAGAGGGAGAAAGAGAAAGAGACATGAGGCCCAACAGCATGTACACTGATGATAACTGAGAGGGAGAAAGAGACATGAGGCCCAACAGCATGTACACTGATGATAACTGAGAGGGAGAAAGAGAAAGAGACATGAGGCCCAACAGCATGTACACTGATGATAACTGAGAGGGAGAAAGAGAAAGAGACATGATACCCAACAGCATGTACACTGATGATAACTGAGAGGGAGAAAGAGAAATGAGGCCCAACAGCATGTACACTGATGATAACTGAGAGGGAGAAAGAGAAAGAGACATGAGACCCAACAGCATGTACACTGATGATAACTGAGAGGGAGAAAGAGAAAGAGACATGAGGCCTAACAGAGCATGTACACTGATGGTAACTGAGAGGGAGAAAGAGAAAGAGACATGAGGCCCAACAGCATGTACACTGATGGTAACTGAGAGGGAGAAAGAGACATGAGGCCCAACAGCATGTACACTGATGGTAACTGAGAGGGAGAAAGAGACATGAGGCCCAACAGCATGTACACTGATGATAACTGAGAGGGAGAAAGAGACATGAGGCCCAACAGCATGTACACTGATGATAACTGAGAGGGAGAAAGAGAAAGAGACATGAGGCCCAACAGCATGTACACTGATGATAACAGAGGGAGAAAGAGAAAGAGACATGAGGCCCAACAGCATGTACACTGATGGTAACTGAGAGGGAGAAAGAGACATGAGGCCCAACAGCATGTACACTGATGGTAACAGAGGGAGAAAGAGAAAGAGACATGAAGCCCAACAGCATGTACACTGATGGTAACAGAGGAAGAGAGAGAGAGAGAGAGAGAGAGAGAGAGAGAGAGAGAGAGAGAGAGAGAGAGAGAGGAGAGAGTGTGTGTGTGTGTGTGAAAGAGACAGCAAGAGGAAGATAGTGGGAGAATAAAAGAAAGAGTGGGTGAAAGAGAGAGAAAGTATATATATATATCGAGAGAGAGATAGCGAGGAGGTTAGATACCATCTACATCACTAATGTGTTAATCCAAATCACAATTTACCTTTTCAATTAAAATCCAACAATCCAACCAGCATGGTTCAATTTTAACCAAAGCATTCTTTCTTTCACAATAATATGACACCATGAATTTCAGGCAGTGCTTCCCAAAAATATGTCTGGAAAAGCATGTTGAATCAATTAGGTTGAATTCCTCTCTGCGTCCACAATGTCCTCCCATCCAGATTGCATTGGGACCCATGTAATTCATGCATGTCACCTGAACGCCTCACAAACCCATGAGTTAATCCCTGAGTTCGGGAAGCAGCTGAGTGTCTGTAGCATTCCAAAGCATTCCCACTCATCCATAGGGATACAGAGCATTATTCCCATCCCATTTATCACAGTCCATGTACAAAACATCATTCCAATTTATCCCAGTCCAGTCCACACCCCGACACAGGAATTCAAAGCCTGATTCCAATCTGATCCAGCCCACTCCACATTCCCAGGAACCCATAGAGGGATGGCTGGATCCATAGCATCTCTCCCCCTCTCTCCCTCATCCATAGGGATACAAAGCATTATTTCCATCTATCCCAGTCCATACCGAAAGCGTAATTCCAATCTGATCCAGCCCACTCCACATTCCCGGGAAGCCATAGAAGGATGGCTGGATCCATAGCATCTCTCCCCCTCTCTCCCTCATCCATAGGGATACAAAGCATTATTTCCATCTATCCCAGTCCATACCGAAAGCGTTAATCCTGTCTGATCCAGCCCACTCCACCTTCCCGTAGCCCTTTCCTGCAGTCAAATTACCAAATCGCCCTCTAGTGGCCCCACGGGTGGAATGTTATTCCTATTTTTCATAACTTCATAAATTATACATTTTTTTTTACATCTGAAAATCTGGTGTTTATGTGAAACAGTTGAATTATATTTCAGTTTTCTGTGACGTATATAAAGTGTAATATTGGGATGCAGACTATATCTGACATGGTACAGGTGTCTTCTTTCTTTAAGCCCATAACCATGGTGTATACCTTGGTTTCAAAGTAGATTGATTTAAGACTACCAAGAAACACTCTGTGTGACTTTGATTTAGCCCACTGCAGTAAAAGGTTCAATCAAGAAAGGGATGGCTGGAATCACACTGATCCCGAAGCTCCGTCTGTGGGCTGAGACAATGGGATCCAGAGAAACTGATCCAAGATCAGAGCTGATGACATATAGGATCAATGTCTCTCCCTGTTTGGCTGTACTGTAAGCAGCTGTGAGGCAGCGAGGAGGATTTCATTGGGAATGGGGGTTTAACAGAGATGGAGGTTGGGAGATGGTGAAATGAAGAGGTTGAAAGTGTGGAAAAGAGTGTGTGTGGTGGATGTTTGTATTTAACCCTTATTTTAGTTGTATTAAAAAAAAAATCTGGTAAAATCAGATCTCATTACAAAGACCTGGCAACTACAACCAAACAATATTCTCTCTCTCTCTCTCTCTCTCTCTGACTCGCTCTCTCACTCCTATCCTTCCATCCATCTCTCTCTCTCACTCCTATCCTTCCATCCATCTCTCTCTCTGCGGTTCCCACAGTTAGATAACGATGAGTGGGCAGCAGTGTATCGATCCTTTCCTGGTTAGAAGAACCTACACAGTATTCTGAGAGCTGTATTGTTACATCACTATTGTGTGTGAGAGAGAGCCTGTGTGTGGTTAGCAAACCGACCTCTAAACCACATAGCTGTGTGTGTCTGTGCTGTGGGATCCATTCCTGATTCACCAGGGCAGACCAGATTATAGAGGGGTAGGGGGTGTTGAGCAACCATCTCCCCTGATGTGTGCCAAAGGCCACACAAAACCTAAACATTCAACATTACATTTGGGTTAACAGGGGGGATGACATGCAGTCATGCCTGGAGAGATAACAGAGGGAAGACACGTCTGTATTCACACACACGCACAACACACACTCCCCCTAAACCCCTCCCCCCCAACCAGACTCCCCATGCCAGCTCCAACTCCAGGCATTCCTCAGTCCTAGCCCCAGGCCCGTCAACCCCCCTTGGCCCCTCCAGACGCCCACATCTGGACATAACACAGCTGGCTTTCAGCAGGGACTGGGGAAGAGGGGGATGGAGGGGAGACGGAGGGAGGGAAGAACAGAGGAGATGGGGAGAAGGTGTATAGCACTGGGACTGATAAACACTGGGTTACTGGGGTTCATGTTTTAGAAAAAAATAGGACACATTGCTTTTCCATGACTCACCATTACCACAGTACAGATGAGGAAACACTACAATACTCCATATGGGACATGACTATATATCTATAGCCTTCTTTTTGGGTGGAAGAGAGTCACTGAGCGATTAGGTAAAGGTAAGACAAGAGATCAGTCTCAGTGGTTCAGTGACAGCCTACAGACTATGGCCTGTATTCACAAAGAGTCTCAGAGTGCCGATCTAGGACCAGGTCCCACCTCTCCATATAAATACATATATTAGGATCTAAAAGCAAATCAAAAATGATTTCAGATCAGCACTCATACTCTGAGACACTTAGTGAATATGGGCCCAGGAGAGTGTTTAAACCCAGCTGCTCTGTGCTTTCAGCTCTCCTCTCAGCTGAGTGGCTCCAGACTCCAGAAGACTCCTGTACTGTGTCCCTCTCGAGCGGAGCTGACCCCAGTCATCTTTATCCCATTACTGAGAACTGACGTGAGACAGACTGAGACACAATGTGGGACAGCAAAGAGACAGATGATACTTTTCACAAGTTCTCACACAGAGAAAGTGTCAGAAAACTACCCACAGAATTACATCAAAACAATGAGGCAAGACAAAAACAACATTTGCAAAATCCCTTTGCGGATGGAGAGATGAGAAATGTGGGAATAGGAGAAAAGAAGTAGAAGAGGTGAAAGAAGGGATTTATGAAGTTCATATGATCCAGCTTCAACAGATAGAAGAGAGAAGTGTGTGTGTCATCATTGTACTCTACAACTGTATTTACAAAGCAGTTGTCCACTGGATCCATTAGTCATGGATCCTCTATCTGCTTTATAGCCAAGACCCAGAACACATCCTCTAACACACAACTCTCTTTCTCTTATCTCTTCCCTCTCTCAAAGACTCCTTCTTTCTCTCTCTTTCTCTCGTTCTCCCTCTTTTTTCCCTCTCCTCTCTCCTTCAACACAACACTCTACTCCAGCTCTCCATCATTATTCTCTCTCCTTCAACACAACACTCTACTCCAGCTCTCCATCATTATTCTCTCTCCTTCAACACAACACTCTAAACCAGCTCTCCATCATTATTCTCTCTAATTCAACACAACACTCTACTCCAGCTCTCCATCATTATTCTCTCTCCTTCAACACAACACTCTACTCCAGCTCTCCATCATTATTCTCTCTCCTTCAACACAACACTCTACTCCAGCTCTCCATCATTATTCTCTCTCCTTCAACACAACACTCTACTCCAGCTCTCCATCATTATTCTCTCTCCTTCAACACAACACTACTCCAGCTCTCCATCATTATTCTGCCTGCCTGCCTGTGTTTATTCAATCTTAACCTCTGACCTTAACTCTAACCCCACACCATGTTCTCTACATCCATTTATTCCCACGCAGATTCTCTTCCACTGCTGCACCAGCAGCCCTGCAGAGGAGGACTGAGGAGGACACATGAATATGGATCAGATTCTCTTCCACTGCTGCACCAGCAGCCCTGCAGAGGAGGACCGAGGAGGACACATGAATATGGATCAGATTCCCATCTTAAGCTCCATCATTTCCAACGGAGGTATCATGCAGTGATATGGTATCATGCAGTGAGAACTAGGGATGGGACTTGGAAATTATTTCACTATTCTTATAATATCTGGATTGTTGAAATACATGAGTGTGGACCTGCTTGCGCGACTCAGGAGAGGCGGTCCACTGTGCTCGTTGTTTCAGCAGACATATGGGGGAGGGGTGCTAGAGGAGCAGGGGCTGGTGTGTCTGACACAGAGAGAGATCATCCTATCTGGTCGTGTGTTTCTTGACTGCATCAAATCGATATAAAGAAACTAGCTAAGTACACAAGCCAGTTAGCTAGCTAGCAAGGCTAATTGATGTTTTCTGCTGCTCTCCCCGCGTCCTTGTCTACAACAACTCCATTCCTATTAAACAACAGCCTACCTGCTGGTTGGTCATTGTAGCCTACTCCTTCTCATTTAGCCAACTCCATTCCTACCTGCTGGTTGGTCATTGTAACCTACTCCTTCTCATTTAGCCAACTCCATTCCTACCTGTTGGTTGGTCATTGTAGCCTACTCCTTCTCATTTAGCCAACTCCATTCCTACTTGTTGGTTGGTCATTGTAACCTACTCCTTCTCATTTAGCCAACTCCATTCCTACCTGTTGGTTGGTCATTGTAGCCTACTCCTTCTCATTTAGCCAACTCCATTCCTACTTGTTGGTTGGTCATTGTAACCTACTCCTTCTCATTTAGCCAACTCCATTCCTACCTGTTGGTTGGTCATTGTAGCCTACTCCTTCTCATTTAGCCAACTCCATTCCTACCTGTTGGTTGGTCATTGTAGCCTACTCCTTCTCATTTAGCCAACTCCATTCCTACCTGTTGGTTGGTCATTGTAGCCTACTCCTTCTCATTTAGCCAACTCCATTCTGTAATTGTAATTCCATTCAGCATTAGTAGAAATCTCCCACTTCACTTGGAGCCTCACTGTGGTGCTGCTTTGATTGACGACAATAACAAGCTACACGCGTGAAAAACTGTCATATATTAAAATGTCTGTCCTTGTATGTAGCAATGTCACAAATAATTGAATTACATTTTAGACAAAGCCTTTTCATTAAAATAGGCCTATCTTTTTAATATATATAGGTAATTGAATACTGAAGTCCATTCAGATATTGGAATAACCGAGCCCATCCCTAGTAAGGACTGACAGCTAGCTGCAGTTTGTAGCTAGTAGTTGTTTATTCTCACTTTGTGGTGTTTAGTCACTCTGTTAGTGTTTAGATTCAGATCCGTCTCGGTTTGACCTCAGCATCACCTGATACACACACGCACACACCCACGTACATATACACACACATACACACGTACATACACGCACACACACACACACACACAAACACACGTACATATACACACACACACACACTACGACACACACACACAAGGACACACACACACACACATTACGACACACACACACAAGGACACACACATTACGACACACACACACATTAGGGCACACACACATTAGGACCACCCCCCGGGTTGTTTATATATACAGATGTGAGAGGTAGAGAAGAGCAGATGTTTCCAGTTAGGCCTTCCTTCATAAAGCCTCAACATGATGTTGTAATGCAGGAGGAGGGTTGTGTGTGTGTGTCTGGGTCTCTATGCTGCAAGAAGAACATCCTTATGGGGGAGTAGGTCAATCACTAGTCTAACCCTGGGCTGGTCCAGACACACGCTTCAGACTGGAGACTGTTAGTGTGTTCTGACACAGTGGATGGCGACACCTGGAGAGATACTAGCACCTATTTAACCATTTGCATATGAACGTCCAGTATACAACTCACATAGGGCACGAGTACAGCACACAAACACACACAGGTGGTTGCACTGAGCTAATGTTACTTTACAGACACTGAGAAAATGGAAATAGGGAATATAAGGTAACTGTCCACTTGGCAAAGACTGAATCACATCATTTCACCAACAAAACATTCTTAATGTGATGAAGTTGAATCAACTGATTGGATTTGCAAAAAGTCATCACCTTAAGGAAATGTTGCATTTTCTTCACCCGACTTTTAACCTAAATCCAATGACATGGTGAAGTTTTAGTTTTGTTGCTTTCACATTAAATTCACGGTAGTGGACAACAACCAAATGTAACTAAAAACTAGACGTTGAACTGACGTCTGTGCCCAGTGGGGGAATGAAATCACTGGAGACATACGCAAAGTCCTCAATCCCACAGAAACAAGTGGATTTACCAAAAGCTCAGAGGATTTGACAGCGAACAACTTACTCTGTTCTGTCAACTACATCAAGACTTAGACACCAGTAAAGAGTGTGACAGGGGAGAGAGGAGGGGGGAACAGAGAGGGAGGGAGGAACAGAGAGGAGGGGGGAACAGAGAGGGAGGGGGGAACAGAGAGGGAGGGAGGAACAGAGAGGGAGGGAGGAACAGAGAGGGAGGGGGGAACAGAGAGGGAGGGAGGAACAGAGAGGGAGGGAGGAACAGAGAGGGAGGGAGGAACAGAGTGAGGGGGGAACAGAGAGGGAGGGGGGAACAGAGAGGGAGGGAGGAACAGAGGGGGAGGGGGGAACAGAGAGGGAGGGGGGAACAGAGAGGGAGGGAGAGTCTCCAAAAGGCATTAGGGGTTGCACAAAAAGATGCCCAATTTTCACAACAACTCACAGTTCAGAGAGAAAATCACCACTACAGAGTCTGACAGAGCAGCAACAAAACCCTCACAGTGTGTATTCTGACAGATAACGCTGCTGGGCAGCTGTGGCTAGGGGTTTCTGGGTCAATAAGGCTTCAAAACCAGCAGAAGGAGAAATATAAACTCAACTCACAGTTCAGACAGAAAATCCCTGGCCTCAACCACTGTGGGAAGAATAGCCACATCAACACCACATCAATAGCAACAAGTCCCTGGCTGCCCTCATAATCATCACTGGACTAACAGCAGCAGACGTAAGGACTGGGCAGGGCAGTTTGTCAGTGTGCCCACCTCACTAGGTTCCACCATGTCTTCCTCACCAGGTTCCACCATGTCTTCCTCACCAGGTTCCACCATGTCTTCCTCACCAGGTTGCACCATGTCTTCCTCACCAGGTTCCACCATGTCTTCCTCACCAGGTTCCACCATGTCTTCCTCACTAGGTTCCACCATGTCTTCCTCAACAGGTTCCACCATGTCTTCCTCACCAGGTTCCACCATGTCTTCCTCACCAGGTTCCACCATGTCTTCCTCACCAGGTTCCACCATGTCTTCCTCACCAGGTTCCACCATGTCTTCCTCACTAGGTTCCACCATGTCTTCCTCAACAGGTTCCACCATGTCTTCCTCACCAGGTTCCACCATGTCTTCCTCACCAGGTTCCACCATGTCTTCCTCACCAGGTTCCACCATGTCTTCCTCACCAGGTTCCACCATGTCTTCCTCACCAGGTTCCACCATGTCTTCCTCACCAGGTTCCACCATGTCTTCCTCACTAGGTTCCACCATGTCTTCCTCAACAGGTTCCACCATGTCTTCCTCACCAGGTTCCACCATGTCTTCCTCACCAGGTTCCACCATGTCTTCCTCACCAGGTTCCACCATGTCTTCCTCACCAGGTTCCACCATGTCTTCCTCACCAGGTTCCGCCATATCAGGCGTATGTGAAAAGTCTTCTGATCAGTTTCTACCCCCAAGCCATAAGACTGCTGAACAGTTCATCAAATGGCTATCTGGACTATTTGCATTGACCCCCTTAATTGATTCATATTTCTTTGCACTGAGTCTCTCTCATAGGCTTGATGTATAATCACTGGACGCTAACCACACACCGAAACATACTACACTGACACTCCAACACACACACACCTGCATATTGACGCCACACACATACATTCACATTTCTCACATATGCTGCTGCTACTCTCTGTTTATTATCTATGCATAGTCACTTTACCCCTACCTACATATTACCTCAAGATGTTAAGAGCTGCTTGTGAACATTACTGTGTGTGTGTGTGTGTGTTAGCGGTGTGTGTGTGTGTGTGTGTTAGCGGTGTGTGTGTGTGTGTGTTAGCGGTGTGTGTGTGTGTGTTAGCGGTGTGTGTGTGTGTGTGTTAGCGGTGTGTGTGTGTGTGTTAGCGGTGTGTGTGTGTGTGTGTTAGCGGTGTGTGTGTGTGTGTGTTAGCGGTGTGTGTGTGTGTTAGTGGTGTGTGTGTGTGTGTGTTAGCGGTGTGTGTGTGTGTTAGTGGTGTGTGTGTGTGTGTGTGTGTGTGTGTGTGTGTGTGTGTGTGTGTGTGTGTTAGCGGTGTGTGTGTTAGCGGTGTGTGTGTGTGTGTGTGTTAACGGTGTGTGTGTGTGTGTGTGTGTTAGCGGTGTGTGTGGGGGTGTTAGCGGTGTGTGTGTGTGTGTGTGAGTGGTGTGTGTGTGTGTGTTAGCGGTGTGTGTGTGTGTGTGTTAGCGGTGTGTGTGTGTGTGTGTTAGTGGTGTGTGTGCTAGCTGTGTGTGTGTGTGTGTGTTTGCGGTATGTGTGCGTGTTAGCGGTGTGTGTGTGTGAGTTAGCGGTGTGTGTACGTGTGTTAGCGGTGTGTGTACGTGTGTTAGCGATGTGTGTGTGTGAGTTAGCGGTGTGTGTGTGTTAGCGGTGTGTGTGTGTGAGTTAGCAGTGTGTGTGTGTGAGTTAGCGGGGTGTGTGTGAGTTAGCGGTGTGTGTGTGTGTGTGTTAGCGGTGTGTGTGTGTGTTAGCGGTGTGTGTGTGTGTTAGCGGTGTGTGTGTGTGTGTGTTAGCGGTGTGTGTGTGTGTGTGTGTGTTAGCGGTGTGTGTGTGTGTGTGTTAGCGGTGTGTGTGTGTGTGTTAGCGGTGTGTGCGTGTGAGTGTTAGCGGTGTGTGTGTGTGTGTTAGCGGTGTGTGTGTGTGTGTGTGTGAGTTAGCGGTGTGTGTGTGTGAGTTAGCGGTGTGTGTGTGTGTGTGAGTGAGTTAGCGGTGTGTGTGTGTGTGTGTTAGCGGTGTGTGTGTTAGCGGTGTGTGTGTGTGTGTGTTAGCGGTGTGTGTGTGTTAGCGGTGTGTGTGTGTGAGTTAGCGGTGTGTGTGTGTGAGTTAGCGGTGTGTGTGTGTGAGTTAGCGGTGTGTGTGTGTGTTAGCGGTGTGTGTGTGTGAGTTAGCGGTGTGTGTGTGTGTGAGTTAGCGGTGTGTGTGTGTGTGTGTGTTAGCGGTGTGTGTGTGTGAGTTAGCGGTGTGTGTGTGTGAGTGTTAGCGGTGTGTGTGTGTGATAGCGGTGCGCGGGTCAGCTGTTTGTTCACCTGCACCCGCCTGCAATTGCTAATAAACATCCTCAACCGCCCGACTACATGTGAAAGTCTGAGGCCAGCACCCAACCCTAACCCACAAACATAGAACATGTGGCTACAGTCCAATAGTTTTTGAAAGGGGGGCAGGACTGTTTTTTTGCATAATTTAGATATTACGTTTCTGCTTATAATTTTCTACATTTTGTCTATAATTAGATACATGTAGCTTCCCTCTTGTCATTATATGTTGCCCTAGAAGACTAAATAAACACCTGCTCAACAGAATAATGTAATAGATAGATAGAATGAATGCTTCAATCTAGTTGACGTCGGTGAAGTTCTCTCTGTCATCTTCATTCGCGGAGCAAAGACATTTAGTGACTGGGGAGAAAATGCAATAACACAAATAAATGGAAAGATTTTCTGTGAAAAGATGTCCAGATACCACCAGTTTGACGGTTGTCAGGAAACAGAAAGCTGTGAAAACGACCCAATGAGTTTCTGATCCGATTTCAGTTCTGATTGGATGCATATTTTATGTGGCCGAAATACTATCAAATTTTATGATGCTGATAAAGACAGCACCTCTACAGACGGTATATAACTGCGCATTCACATTCTCTCAAGAGGCTGAAAGAAAGAAATCATATTTCTCCACTGCTGTTCTCAAGTCCAAATTGTGCCTACATTTGGTGTATAATTTTACTGCAAGAAATGCTTCATTCTGCAGGAGTTAATAATAAGGCCATTTGAGAGGATATACACCCAGAGTCAGCGTCCAGATTTCACTTTCCAGTTAACCCATCTAAACAGTAGGCTACAGTTCTCTTGACATGTCACAGGCCTATTTGAAGTCCGTCTTGTGACTATCGAATTTGTATAGTGCCTCAGAATTATCACACATAACAATATTTAATGACCCGAAACCCGTTTGCCCCGTGGATATAACATCGGGGCCATCAGGTTATGAGTCAACCCACATATCACTAGTGTGTGTGTCTCTGTCTCTGTCTCTGTGTGTGTGTGTGTGTGTGTGTGTGTGTGTGTGTGTGTGTGTGTGTGTGTGTGTGTGTGCGCGACACAGATATGGAGGTCAACAAGGTGTTTTTTACCTGTTTCCCCCCAACACCTACACACTCTATTGACGTCATAATGAGTGGCGCCAACCCCCACACAATCAAGTGACATAATAGTTTTGCTTGATGCCAACACAGTAAGGTGATATAACTGAATGAGCACCACACAAACACAGTCCTAATGATGTCACACACCTGTTCTCAACCACCGGCACCACAGACGCATGAGAAGAGTAGTCTTTGTAGTGGTTTGGCTGTGTGAGTGTGTGTGTGTGAGTGTAAGTGTGTGTGTGTGTGTAGGCTGAGGCTGCTCTGTGTGATGCTGTGAGAAAGTGACACCTGACACTTTATCACAGGTGCTGGTGACAATACAAGACTAAGCCCCGCCTCTTCTGGAGAAGGTGAGAGAGGGGGGTGTGTTTGTGTGACTGGGTACGTGTTAAGGTGATAGCTGCTGACTAAGCTGTATGGAGAGGTAAGGGATACATCCTCATGACCACATGGTTCCGTTTTCATTTCCTTCGCCAATTCACCGGCAAGTTAAAACCCACTCATTCATCCAATGGTAAGGTCTGATTGGCAAGTGTGTGAATATATGTTTTTATTGTTTATTTCACTTTGGTTAATTATCTATTCCACTTGCTTTAAAAAATAAAGTTAAGAAAAAATTTGCCACCCTATGGGATTCCCAATCACAGCTGGATGTGATACAGCCTGGAATTGAACCAGGGACTGTAGTGATGCCTCTTGCACTGAGATGCAGTGCCACAGACTGTTGTGCCACTCGGGAGCCCCCATTTGCTTTGGCAAATCTAAACATATGATTCCCATGCCATTAAAGCCCTTATATTGAAATTTAATTGAAATTGAGAGAGAGAGAGAGGCAAGCAAAAGACGAAACTCTTTCATTTGATAATGACACAATCTCGTCTCCTCTATCGAGGGTGTTCTGTTTCTTTGATTATGTCTCAGGAAGCTGCTAGCTGCTGTTAGGCCCTGGAGTGAGTCTCTTTACATCAGTCTATATACAGTGCCTTGCGAAAGTATTCGGCCCCCTTGAACTTTGCGACCTTTTGCCACATTTCAGGCTTCAAACATAAAGATATAAAACTGTATTTTTTGTGAAGAATAAACAACAAGTGGGACACAATCATGAAGTGGAACGACATTTATTGGATATTTCAAACTTTTTTAACAAATCAAAAACTGAAAAATTGGGCGGATTCCACAGATTCTCGATTGGATTCAGGTCTGGACTTTGACTTGGCCATTCTAACACCTGGATATGTTTATTTTTGAACCATTCAATTGTAGATTTTGCTTTATGTTTTGGATCATTGTCTTGTTGGAAGACAAATCTCCATCCCAGTCTCAGGTCTTTTGCAGACTCCATCAGGTTTTCTTCCAGAATGGTCCTGTATTTGGCTCCATCCATCTTCCCGTCAATTTTAACCATCTTCCCTGTCCCTGCTGAAGAAAAGCAGGCCCAAACCATGATGCTGCCACCACCATGTTTGACAGTGGGGATGGTGTGTTCAGCTGTGTTGCTTTTACGCCAAACATAACGTTTTGCATTGTTGCCAAAAAGTTACATTTTGGTTTCATCTGACCAGAGCACCTTCTTCCACATGTTTGGTGTGTCTCCCAGGTGGCTTGTGGCAAACTTTAAACAACACTTTTTATGGATATCTTTAAGAAATGGCTTTCTTCTTGCCACTCTTCCATAAAGGCTAGATTTGTGCAATATACGACTGATTGTTGTCCTATGGACAGAGTCTCCCACCTCAGCTGTAGACCTCTGCAGTTCATCCAGAGTGATCATGGGCCTCTTGGCTGCATCTCTGATCAATCTTCTCCTTGTATGAGCTGAAAGTTTAGAGGGACGGCCAGGTCTTGGTAGATTTGCAGTGGTCTGATACTCCTTCCATTTCAATATTATCGCTTGCACAGTGCTCCTTGGGATGCTTAAAGCTTGGGAAATCTTTTTGTATCCAAATCCGGCTTCAAGTTTGAAATATCCAATAAATGTCGTTCCACTTCATGATTGTGTCCCACTTGTTGTTGATTCTTCACAAAAAAATACAGTTTTATATCTTTATGTTTGAAGCCTGAAATGTGGCAAAAGGTCGCAAAGTTCAAGGGGGCCGAATACTTTCGCAAGGCACTGTATATAGATACACCTGAAGGAATAGTCTTGGCTGGGTTAGACAGAGGATTCTACTGTAATATCTAGACCTGTCAGTGTGTGCGTGCATATGTGTGTGTCTCTTTCTCTCTCTTTGTGTGCGTGTGTGAGTGCGTGTGTTTGTGTGGAGAGCAGCCTTCAGATATACCCACGCCCCCTGTTAATTAAGCAATAAGGCCAGAGTAGGTGTGGTATATGGCCAATATACCACGGCTAAGGGATGTTCTTACACCCAACACAATGTGTTATACACTGCTCAAAAAAATAAAGGGAACACTAAAATAACACATCCTAGATCTGAATGAATGAAATATTCTTATTAAATACTTTTTTCTTTACATAGTTGAATGTCCTGACAACAAAATTACACAAAAATGATCAATGGAAATCAAATTTATCAACCCATGGAGGTCTGGATTTGGAGTCACACTAAAAATTAAAGTGGAAAACCGCACTACAGGCTGATCCAACTTTGATGTAATGTCCTTAAAACAAGTCAAAATGAGGCTCAGTAGTGTGTGTGGCCTCCCTACAACGCCTGGGCATGCCCCTGATGAGGTGGCAGATGGTCTCCTGAGGGATCTCCTCCCAGACCTGGACTAAAGCATCCGCCAACTCCTGGACAGTCTGTGGTGCAACGTGGCGTTGGTGGATGGAGCGAGACATGATGTCCCAGATATGCTCAATTGGATTCAGGTCTGGGGAACGGGCGGGCCAGTCCATAGCATCAATGCCTTCCTCTTGCAGGAATTGCTGACACACTCCATCCACATGAGGTCTAGCATTGTCTTGCATTAGGAGGAACCCAGGGCCAACCACACCAGCATATGGTCTCACAAGGGGTCTGAGGATCTCATCTCGGTACCTAATGGAAGTCAGGCTACCTCTGGCGAGCACATGGCGATAGTGGGCAATGCGAGACATGATGTGCTCAATTGGATTCAGGTCTGGGGAACAGGCGGGCCAGTCCATAGCATCAATGCCTTCCTCTTACAGGAACTGCTGACACACACCAGCCACATGAGGTCTAGCATTGTCTTGCATTAGGAGGAACCCAGGGCCAACCGCACAAGCATATGGTCTGAGGATCTCATCTCGGTACCTAATGGCAGTCAGGCTACCTCTGGCGAGCACTTGGAGGGCTGTGCGGCCCCCCAAAGAAATGCCACCCCACACCATAACTGACCCACCGCCAAACCGGTCATGCTGGAGGATGTTGCAGGCAGCAGAACGTTCTCCATGACGTCTCCAGACTCTGTCACGTCTGTCACATGTGCTCAGTGTGAACCTGCTTTCATCTGTGAAGAGCACAGGGTGCCAGTGGCGAATTTGCCAATCTTGGTGTTCTCTGGAAAATGAAAAATGTCCTGCATGGTGTTGGGCTGTAAGCACAGCCCCCACCTGTGGATGTCGGGCCCTCATACCATCCTCATGGAGTCTTTTTCTGACCGTTTGAGCAGACACATACACATTTGTGGCCTGCTGGAGGTCATTTTGCAGGGCTCTGGCAGTGCTCCTCCTGATCCTCCTTGCATAAAGGCGGAGGTAGCGGTCCTGCTGCTGGGTTGTTGCCCTCCTACGGCCTCCTCCACGTCTCCCGATATACTGGCCTGTCTCCTGGTAGCGCCTCCATGCTCTGGACACTACGCTGACAGACACAGCAAACCTTCTTGCCACAGCTTGCATTGATGTGCCATCTTGGATGAGCTGCACTACCTGAGCCACTTGTGTGGGTTGTAGACTCCATCTCATGCTACCACTAGAGTGAAAGCACCGCCAGCATTCAAAAGTGACCAAAACATCAGCAGGGAAGCATAGGAACTGAGAAGTGGTCTGTGGTCACCACCTGCAGAACCACTCCTTTATTGGGGGTGTCTTGCTAATTGCCTATAATTTCCACCTGTTGTCTATCCCATTTGCACAACAGCATGTGAAATGTATTGTCAATCAGTGTTGCTTCCTAAGTGGACAGTTTGATTTCACAGGAGTGTGATTGACTTGGAGTTACATTGTGTTGTTTAAGTGTTCCCTTTATTTTTTTGAGCAGTGTATAACTGTTACACTCCCTCTGCAGCTCCAGTCATTGTCCTCAGTAGGATTCTATTAGTTGTTGAAAAAATATGTTTTAGAAAGCAGGACACGACTCACATGACTGTATAGGTAAGCATGCTATGCTTATGAATGAAAATGAGAAAATGTTATCCTTCCTGTTTTGAGTTTTATATCCACCACTATTTACATACAGTATGTACATAATATTACAACCATATGCCTGTCTCTCTCTATCTCTCTCCTCTCTAGCACTCTCTTTCTCCCCAGTTTCACCTTCTTTTTATACGTTATCAAGTCAACCATACACTGTACAGGGTAAATCATTTTTGGATTCATGTGTGTACATTGTGCATAAGGGGATTGCATTCCTGGTGCTACAGTCAGTACAGCTATTAATCACACAGTCAGTACAGCTATAATCACACAGTCAGTACAGCTACAATCACACAGTCAGTACAGCTACAGTCACACAGTCAGTACAGCTACAGTCACACAGTCAGTACAGCTACAATCACACAGGCAGTACAGCTACAGTCACACAGTCAGTACAGCTACAGTCACACAGTCAGTACAGCTACAGTCACACAGTCAGTACAGCTACAGTCACACAGTCAGTACAGCTGCAGTCACACAGTCAGTACAGCTACAGTCACACAGTTAGTACAGCTACAATCACACAGTCAGTGCAGCTACAGTCACACAGTCAGTGCAGCTACAGTCACACAGTCAGTGCAGCTACAGTCACACAGTCAGTGCAGCTACAGTCACACAGTCAGTACAGCTACAGTCACACAGTCAGTACAGCTATTAATCACACAGTCAGTACAGCTACAATCACACAGTCAGTACAGCTACAGTCACACAGTCAGTACAGCTACAATCATACAGTCAGTACAGCTACAGTCACACAGTCAGTACAGCTACAGTCACACAGTCAGTACAGCTACAGTCACACAGTCAGTACAGCTACAGTCCCACAGCCAGTACAGTTACACAGTCACAACAGATACAGTCCCACAGCCAGTACAGTCACACAGTCAGTACAGCTACAGTCCCACAGCCAGTACAGTCACACAGTCAGTACAGCTACAGTCCCACAGCCAGTACAGTCACTCAGTCAGAACAGCTACAGTCACTCAGTCAGTACAGCTACAGTCACATAGTCAGTACAGCCTGAAATCAGTTGGTTCTGAGTTAATCTCTTCTTCTGGACTCTCTTAGCTGTCTCTCAAATCTACAGGAGTGTAAACAGTAGAGGAATGCAGGGAAAAGGAAACCAGAAGATGAAGGGAGATCAAACCCAGAAAACCCCAGTGAGAATCGTAGGACTTCTTCACACACAGATGCACCGATGCAAAAGTTGGCATGTGGACATACAGACAAGCATGCATACACCCACGTACGCAGGCAGTAATGCACACATGCACATATGCACACACACATGCGTGCACACATGAACACACACACACACACACACATTAGGCGAATGTGTTAGTGATTATGGTTGGTGACAGGGGGTCTGTGGAGCTCTGTAGAGGCGCTGCCTGCACTACTTCCCAGCCCCAGAACAGACTGGGCTGCAGACTGGAGCCTAATCCCTCCGCTCCTCCCTCGACTCCTCCCCCCAGGAAGTCCTGGAATTCAAGGTAACCCTAGGAGTCTGGCTGCCCTGACAACACTTACTGTAGCAAACTGGGCTCACTGCATACACAGTAGAGAGGAGAGGAAAAGAGAGGTCCTTTAGAGTTCTAGATAACTGAGTAGACTAAACAGTCACATCTAAAACTGATCAGAACTGCTCTGTGGTTAAGTAGCCATCCTGTGAAAGACTGCTGCCCTGCTACAGAGCCCCTCCCTCCCTGTTCCCCCATCCATCCAGCTGGTCAGACGTTTCTACGTCTGTTTTATGGACCACAGCGGAGGCCAAGGAGGGAAAACAGACGTGTGTGGGAGACAGGGTGTGAGACAGACGGCTGGTACTGACAGCTAGGAGGGACGTTCCAGTCGTACCCCCCCACTCTCTACGTCAGCCTCTGGAGTCTGCAATGGAAGTTACAGATGCATGGTCCATGTTTTATATTGCATATCTAGACTGAAATCCATCTCTTATAAAACATGGACTCTCAGTTGGGACACTGACAGAGTACAGGCATTGGGGTTAGCTAAAGGCTGCAGACCGGATACTGTCCCCTTATTATTTTATAATGAGTCCTGGCCACCAGCTAAACTATATCAACAAATAAATACATTCTTTTAGCTCTGTGGATTAGAGTGGACACACACGCATGCATGCACATATCTCACAAACACACTTTGATCCCTTTGTGATGAAACAGGAAATATCACCTCCTCGTCCACCTTGTTACAGATTACCATACACATGTCCAGCTGCAGGACCCTAGTCCTACGTGAGAGTGTGTGTGTGCATGCCGTGCATACATGAGTGTGTGTGTGTGTGTGTGTGTGCGTGCCGTGCATACATGAGAGTGTGAGTGTGTGTGTCCTCCAGACATCCACACTACCCTACACTGGCCCACTGACTGGCTGTTGTGCAGGGTTTCCCAAACTCGGTCCTGTCCTCTCCTTTCCTTTCCTCTCCTTTCCTTTCCTCTCCTTTCCTCCTCTCCACTTGGAAAGGATTTGTTTCTGGGGTCTCTGTGTATTTTATGTTCTCTTCAGGCAAGCTTGGGCAGAGAGAGATTGAGAGAGAGAGGGAGGGGTGTGGGGGGAGATACATTTCCTGAGCTTAGTTAGGCCTTCTGGCCCCTCAGGCTGCTGGGATTTCTCTCCACGGCTCACAAAGCGATCGCAGCTGAGCAAAGGCTAAACACACACACACACTGCACGCACGCACACATACACCACATGCACACACGCCTTGTCAGTGCTTTTGTAGAAATAAGAGTTCTGCATCGTGCACCAATTGGCAAGACGAGCGTAAGTGAAAACACATGTTCTGTTGGATGCATGAAACAGAAGCAGAGGAGCCTCCTCTTGCAGATGAAAACAAAAGCAGAGTAGATTGTCAGGAAGACAGGGACCCAACGGAAATGTTTTCCAAATCAACATGCAATACTTGAACTAGATTTGAGAAAACAAACTTTTTGCAGCCCAGGGCTATAAGCCAGGGATATCATATTTCAGACATCTGCACATACAACCATTCACCAGAACATGTTCACCCAAGGGTCCCTATTCATAAAGCTTTACAGAGTGGGAGGGCTGATCTAGGATCAGGTCCCCCTGTCCATCTATCTTATTTATTGTTATTTATTTATTATGATCTAAAACACTAAACTGATCCTAGCCCAGCACTTCTACACTGAGGTCTACAGTAATACTGTGTGGATAGTAGTTTCTACAGCCACAGGATGTCACTGAGGTACTTGACAAGCACAGGGAGAATTGCTGCATTGTCCATTAGGTCAGAATCCTAACCACTGTGATGTAATGACCCTTGACCTTTGAGTGCCTTTCTGACCATTGAAACTACAAGAAGTCTGGAACCAATCCTGCCATCTGACACACACACACACACACACACACACACACACACACACACACACACACACACACACACACACACACACACACACACACACACACACACACACACACACACACACATTATTACTACTGTGTGTTGACAGGTCTTGGACAGGGCTCCCTTCAAATAGAGGACAGGTCTAATCTAATCTAGGCCGTCAGATCAGGTTGGAGCTCAGTCAGCCAGCTCAAAAAACAAGACCCAGGTAATCAGATCTCAGCGGGTATAGGATGGGGTCACCCTTAGACACAGATCTAAGGTCAATTTGTATGTCTCCCCCTAATAGTGTAGGTTATGATTTGGGGAAGATAGACTGACCCTAGATCTGTGACTAAAGGCAATCAGGTGTTATACATCGGCTTCTCTGGCTGCTACAGCGAGAGAATACTGACCCACATTCAAATACCAGGACACGGTGACAGCATGGAACTGTGCAGATAGCAGATAGCAGTTTGGGTTTAGCTACCCTTGAGCTACCCTTGAACTCAATCTTACCTGGAACCCACAGGGTGAAAGCAAGAGAGGAAGACCCAAGAACAGCTGGAGGGGTGACACAGAACAAGACATGGAGAAAGTGGAGGGACGTATCATCACCTTGAAGGAATAGTGCAGGACAGAAGACCCAAGAACAGCTGGAGGGGTGACACAGAACAAGACATGAAGAAAGTGGGGGTGACGTATCAACACCTTGAAGGAATGGTGCAGGACAGAAGACCCAAGAACAGCTGGAGGGGTGACACAGAACAAGACATGAAGAAAGTGGGGGTGACGTATCAACACCTTGAAGGAATGGTGCAGGACAGAAGGGTTTGGAAGAGATTGGAAGCATGTAATTCCATAAGGAATTCAAAGGCCTAAGTAAGTACTGTATGTTCTCTCGAACATCCCCTAACTTCAGCCATAATCCCCGAAATACCATCCCCTGATCCAGGAGCCTTCAGTCCATATCTGATGTGCAGATATGAGTGCAGGATTTTGTTCCAGCCAAGAACACAAGAACACAGCCCTACTCCAGTGTAAAAAGCATGTATCTATGTCAGCTGGTGGTCTCTGGTGTGTGTTTGTGCAGGTGGAAGCTTTTGTTCCAGTCCAGCACTAACCCACCACCACAACACCCCTACAAAGTAAACATCCATTGAGTCTCAACCGAGGGGGTACGCACCTTCTTGGCGGCCCGCGACGGAGACCTTCGCGTGGGCTTGGGTACCTCTCTGGTCAGGGTAGTGGGCAGCTTGGACACGGAGCCGTTCTCTCTCTTGGCCGTGGGCGAGGAGGCCAGGGGCGAGGATGGGGGTGGTGAGGCTGGGGGTGAGGCAGGGGACACAGAGGTGGGTCCCCCCAGACGGACAGCCATCTCCTCGGTGCAGACGAGGCGCAGGCTGCGGAGGTACTCGTCCGTCTCCCGGTCTACCACCAGCAGCCTGGTCTCATGCTCCACCGCCTTGATCCTCTGCACCACCTGCGGGTAGCGGGAGATCATTATTGCACATCATTATAACACTGTACAGAGCCATAATATGACATTTGAAACTTGTGAGTGTTATTGTTCATTTTTTAATTGTATTTCAATTGTATATATTGTCTGTTGTTTATTATCTAGTTCACTTGCTTTGGCAATATAAACATATTTAATTGTACCTTTATTTAACTAGGCAAGTCAGTTAAGAACAAATTCTTATTTTCAATGACGGCCTAGGAACAGTGGGTTAACTGCCTGTTCAGGGGCAGAACGACAGATTTGTACCTTGTCAGCTCGGGGATTTGAACTTGCAACCTTCCGGTTACTAGCCCAACGCTCTAACCACTAGGCTACCCATGTTTCCCATGCCAATAAAGCCCTTTGAATGAAATGGAACAAAGGAGAGGATGAAAGCGTAAGATAGGGAGAGAAAGAGAATGAGAGTAATAACATGATAATTGACATGATAATGAAGTAGTGAACTACAGGGAATAGGGGGTGATGGGAGACAGAAACACCAACACTCTCTACAGTAGCTGGACCCTACATCATGTCAGCCTTTTTGTTGAAGTGTCTAAAGTGGGTCTCCCTTGTCCCAGGCCTCCCAGCAGACGTCTGTCTCCGCCAGTGATGACTTACTGCTGAGCGGCACGGGGTAAGGGACTAGGGAGGAAGGGTTTGGGAACACATTCTCATTTACAGCAACGACCTGGGGAATAGTTACAGGGCAGAGGAGGGGGGATGAATGAGCCAATTGTAAACTGGGGATGGTTAGGTGGCAATGATGGTATGAGGGTTAGATTGGGAATTTAGCCAGGACACTAGGATTAACACCTCTACTCTGACAATAAGTGTCATGGGATCTTTAGTGACCACAGAGAGTCAGGACACCCGTTTAACATCCCATCCAAAAGACAGCACCCTACACAGGGCAATGTCCCCAATGACTGCCCTGGGGCATTATTTTTAGACCAGAGGAAAGGGTGCCTCCTACTGGTCCTCCAACACCACTTCCAGCAGCATCTGGTCTCCCATCCAGGGACTGACCAGGACCAACACTGCTTAGCTTCAGAAGCCAGCCAGTAGTGGTGGTGTGCTGCTGGCTTTAACCAGCAGTGGTATGCAGGGTGGTGTGCTGCTGGTTAAAGCCAGCAGTGGTATGCAGGGTGGTGTCCTGCTGGTTAAAGCCAGCAGTGGTAGGCAGGGTGGTGTGCTGCTGGTTAAAGCCAGCAGTGGGATGCAGGGTGGTGTGCTGCTGGTTAAAGCCAGCAGTGGTATGCAGGGTGGTGTGCTGCTGGTTAAAGCCAGCAGTGGTATGCAGGGTGGTGTCCTGCTGGTTAAAGCCAGCAGTGGTATGCAGGGTGGTGTCCAGCTGGTTAAAGCCAGCAGTGGTAGGCAGGGTGGTGTGCTGCTGGTTAAAGCCAGCAGTGGTATGCAGGGTGGTTTGCTGCTGGTTAAAGCCAGCAGTGTTATGCAGGGTGGTGTGCTGCTGGTTAAAGCCAGCAGTGGTATGCAGGGTGGTGTGCTGCTGGTTAAAGCCAGCAGTGGTATGCAGGGTGGTGTGCTGCTGGCACATATTAAACATGTCGATGTAGACCACTGACAGAGAAAACCGGATGGAGTTGGACAGTTCGTGATGTGCAATACTCACTTGATGGTGCGTATCTTTCTCCACATTTCCCCCGTTCACCTCAATGACACGGTCCCCCGGGCGCAGCCCCGAAGCTTCCGCTGACGACGCGGGCTCAACTTTGCGAATGAACTGGCCGTTCTTCCCCTTCTCACCGTGCAAGTGAAACCCATACCCGTTCTCACTCTTTGTCATGATACAAAGCCGTGGTTTCAGTTCGCTGGCCATTTCTCCTGCAGTCCAGGACTTTAACCCTATTTTGTTCTTGAATATAGTTAGCAATGCCGAAAACATACAAAAATGTAATACAATAATGACCCAACAGAGCGCAGAGCGAAACTTTCACTCTACATGTAAAACACCATCATCTGCGTATGCGTAATTTGTTCCAAAAGTTGCTCTGCAGGTTCTTCACACACAAAAACGCTCCAAACACAAGAAAACACTCCGTATTAAAAATTATATTCCAGCATTGAACTTCACATGTAATAAAGGCACTCCTCCTAAAAATAGCGTAAATTATCGACCCAGGCGAAAAAATTATCGACCCAGGCGAACGGTGGAGCCAAGATATCCGCTAGTTGTATCGTCTCTCCGAAAACGAGTGAATTATTCTTGTTGGCGGCGCAGCGTCCTCAATCCCTCCAATTTGCCCATCCTGAGGACTGATAAAGCGAGAGACCCCCCCATGCTGCACCAGGAAAGAGCAACAGGCACTAACTAACCCCTCTCTCGACCTCCATCCATAACAACCGGTTGGGGAATAAGGATTCAATTACAACACATGCCGGGTTTCCAGATAATTGGATAGGACACTCGTTTGGTGCGTAATAGCACCTCCCTCGCTAGAAATCAACGAGTTTTTCTGGGGCTGCCATTATAAGAGCGCGGCTCTTGAAGAGTGGTCTAAGAAGGGGTGCTTTCTCACTGAGTAGCCCAATCAAGCGCATGCTGTGGAAATGCTGCCGTTTAGCACGGGATGGGGGTCCAGGTATGAGGACTCCGCATGTAATCGACCAATCAGTGTGCTCGCTGGGTGTCTCAAGTGTCCAAAATGGCGACCTCACCAAAAATAGTTAGGAGGTTGTTTTGTTGTGTCGGAAAGGACTCAATTGTATCATGTTGACAACACAATGATTCATTGTCATTAAATTCAGGTAAATAACGATTTATTTGTAACATGACCCCTCTAGCACCATTACGCATGGCATACAATTACGCAAACCGTTCATGTTACAATGGTGCCCCTAAGTGGTCAAATCACGAAATACATGTAAAAAGGGTATGAAAAGTGATAGTAGTATCAATGTTTTTGTGTGTGGTGGTGGTGGTGGGGATTTGTGGGAACTAGTGAACAAGTGTACACTTCAGGAGAAGGGAGATGTTATTGGAACGCACTCTATCCTACACTGAGTAGCACAAGCTGAACTGCAACAGAAGGGGGAGCCCGTCTGGCCTGCATTGTCACAGTGAAACTAGTGAGAGGAGCACTAATACATGAACACAGAGGGGGCAGCAGAGTCTTTACAGCTCTGGGGGGAAGTTTCCCCTGGACACTGATCTTGGGTCAGTTTAGCATTTTCCCCAAAATGGTTAATGTTAGGATTGGGGTATGGTCAGCTGATACCCTACTCTGTCTTTTCTAAGGCCAAGGAGGTTGTATATATGGATATAATATGCTGTTGCTGTCTATACATAGAAACAGCAGGTGGCAGCAGAGGAATAGATTTGCAGAGACCACGAAGACTGTATGTTACTCTACAATACAGGTATGATACATGATCAAGAGATAGAAATAGAATTCCTGATTCTATGTCCAGTGCACCAGTATGTCTCATTGACTTGAATGGGGATGCCGGTTCTAGCAATTCTATTTATATTTAGCCTACTTTATTTTGTTTGTGTTTGATTTATTTGACAATTCAAGAACACAATACAACCACAAATGTGGATACAATGCATTTAACAACTATCGAGAATAACACAAAATGTAAAAAAAAACATTCTATACAGTATATTCACATACTGTATTTACAGTATATATATGCTTACGTTATTGTCTCTCTGTAACTTGCAAATAAAGAGCGTCACACACTCCACATATAAACTCCCAGTCATTTATTGGGTAAATCACCAAGTCAGCACCTCCACACAAAATCATTTTTCTGGGTGTGCGCCAGCTCAGATTTTTTGTAATTATTTGTAACTTGCAGACAGCAAAATGTCTCATACTTTTCAAACTGTGGATTAAACACAACAACAGAGAGAAACTGAGGAGGAGCAGTCCTGTCTTTAGTGTCATCCCAGGATATTAGTGTCTCTTCTTGGAGGAGCAGTCCTGTCTTTAGTGTCATCCCAGGATATTATTGTCTCTTCTTGGAGGAGCAGTCCTGTCTTTAGTGTCATCCCAGGATATTAGTGTCTCTTCTTGGAGGAGCAGTCCTGTCTTTAGTGTCATCCCAGGATATTAGTGTCTCTTCTAGGAGGAGCAGTCCTGTCTTTAGTGTCATCCCAGGATATTAGTGTCTCTTCTTGGAGGAGCAGTCCTGTCTTTAGTGTCATCCCAGGATATTAGTGTCTCTTCTAGGAGGAGCAGTCCTGTCTTTAGTGTCATCCCAGGATATTATTGTCTCTTCTTGGAGGAGCAGTCCTGTCTTTAGTGTCATCCCAGGACATTAGTCTCTTCTAGGAGGAGCAGTCCTGTCTTTAGTGTCATCCCAGGATATTAGTGTCTCTTCTTGGAGGAGCAGTCCTGTCTTTAGTGTCATCCCAGGATATTAGTGTCTCTTCTTGGAGGAGCAGTCCTGTCTTTAGTGTCATCCCAGGACATTAGTCTCTTCTAGGAGGAGCAGTCCTGTCTTTAGTGTCATCCCAGGATATTAGTGTCTCTTCTTGGAGGAGCAGTCCTGTCTTTAGTGTCATCCCAGGATATTAGTGTCTCTTCTTGGAGGAGCAGTCCTGTCTTTAGTGTCATCCCAGGATATTAGTGTCTCTTCTTGGAGGAGCAGTCCTGTCTTTAGTGTCATCCCAGGACATTAGTCTCTTCTAGGAGGAGCAGTCCTGTCTTTAGTGTCATCCCAGGATATTAGTGTCTCTTCTTGGAGGAGCAGTCCTGTCTTTAGTGTCATCCCAGGATATTAGTGTCTCTTCTAGGAGGAGCAGTCCTGTCTTTAGTGTCATCCCAGGATATTAGTGTCTCTTCTTGGAGGAGCAGTCCTGTCTTTAGTGTCATCCCAGGATATTAGTGTCTCTTCTTGGAGGAGCAGTCCTGTCTTTAGTGTCATCCCAGGACATTATTGTCTCTTCTTGGAGGAGCAGTCCTGTCTTTAGTGTCATCCCAGGATATTAGTGTCTCTTCTTGGAGGAGCAGTCCTGTCTTTAGTGTCATCCCAGGATATTAGTGTCTCTTCTAGGAGGAGCAGTCCTGTCTTTAGTGTCATCCCAGGATATTAGTGTCTCTTCATGGAGGAGCAGTCCTGTCTTTAGTGTCATCCCAGGATATTAGTGTCTCTTCTAGGAGGAGCAGTCCTGTCTTTAGTGTCATCCCAGGATATTATTGTCTCTTCTTGGAGGAGCAGTCCTGTCTTTAGTGTCATCCCAGGATATTAGTGTCTCTTCTTGGAGGAGCAGTCCTGTCTTTAGTGTCATCCCAGGATATTAGTGTCTCTTCTAGGAGGAGCAGTCCTGTCTTTAGTGTCATCCCAGGATATTATTGTCTCTTCTTGGAGGAGCAGTCCTGTCTTTAGTGTCATCCCAGGATATTAGTGTCTCTTCTTGGAGGAGCAGTCCTGTCTTTAGTGTCATCCCAGGATATTAGTGTCTCTTCTTGGAGGAGCAGTCCTGTCTTTAGTGTCATCCCAGGATATTAGTGTCTCTTCTTGGAGGAGCAGTCCTGTCTTTAGTGTCATCCCAGGATATTATTGTCTCTTCTTGGAGGAGCAGTCCTGTCTTTAGTGTCATCCCAGGATATTAGTGTCTCTTCTTGGAGGAGCAGTCCTGTCTTTAGTGTCATCCCAGGACATTAGTCTCTTCTAGGAGGAGCAGTCCTGTCTTTAGTGTCATCCCAGGATATTAGTGTCTCTTCTTGGAGGAGCAGTCCTGTCTTTAGTGTCATCCCAGGATATTAGTGTCTCTTCTAGGAGGAGCAGTCCTGTCTTTAGTGTCATCCCAGGATATTAGTGTCTCTTCTTGGAGGAGCAGTCCTGTCTTTAGTGTCATCCCAGGATATTATTGTCTCTTCTTGGAGGAGCAGTCCTGTCTTTAGTGTCATCCCAGGATATTAGTCTCTTCTTGGAGGAGCAGTCCTGTCTTTAGTGTCATCCCAGGATATTAGTCTCTTCTTGGAGGAGCAGTCCTGTCTTTAGTGTCATCCCAGGATATTAGTCTCTTCTTGGAGGAGCAGTCCTGTCTTTAGTGTCATCCCAGGATATTAGTCTCTTCTTGGAGGAGCAGTCCTGTCTTTAGTGTCATCCCAGGATATTAGTGTCTCTTCTAGGAGGAGCAGTCCTGTCTTTAGTGTCATCCCAGGATATTAGTCTCTTCTTGGAGGAGCAGTCCTGTCTTTAGTGTCATCCCAGGATATTAGTCTCTTCTTGGAGGAGCAGTCCTGTCTTTAGTGTCATCACAGGATATTAGTGTCTTCTTGGAGGAGCAGTCCTGTCTTTAGTGTCATCCCAGGATATTAGTGTCTTCTTGGAGGAGCAGTCCTGTCTTTAGTGTCATCCCAGGATATTAGTGTCTTCTTGGAGGAGCAGTCCTGTCTTTAGTGTCATCCCAGGATATTAGTGTCTCTTCTTGGAGGAGCAGTCCTGTCTTTAGTGTCATCCCAGGATATTAGTGTCTCTTCTTGGAGGAGCAGTCCTGTCTTTAGTGTCATCCCAGGATATTATTGTCTCTTCTTGGAGGAGCAGTCCTGTCTTTAGTGTCATCCCAGGATATTAGTGTCTCTTCTTGGAGGAGCAGTCCTGTCTTTAGTGTCATCCCAGGACATTAGTCTCTTCTAGGAGGAGCAGTCCTGTCTTTAGTGTCATCCCAGGATATTAGTGTCTCTTCTTGGAGGAGCAGTCCTGTCTTTAGTGTCATCCCAGGATATTAGTGTCTCTTCTAGGAGGAGCAGTCCTGTCTTTAGTGTCATCCCAGGATATTAGTGTCTCTTCTTGGAGGAGCAGTCCTGTCTTTAGTGTCATCCCAGGATATTATTGTCTCTTCTTGGAGGAGCAGTCCTGTCTTTAGTGTCATCCCAGGATATTAGTCTCTTCTTGGAGGAGCAGTCCTGTCTTTAGTGTCATCCCAGGATATTAGTCTCTTCTTGGAGGAGCAGTCCTGTCTTTAGTGTCATCCCAGGATATTAGTCTCTTCTTGGAGGAGCAGTCCTGTCTTTAGTGTCATCCCAGGATATTAGTCTCTTCTTGGAGGAGCAGTCCTGTCTTTAGTGTCATCCCAGGATATTAGTGTCTCTTCTAGGAGGAGCAGTCCTGTCTTTAGTGTCATCCCAGGATATTAGTCTCTTCTTGGAGGAGCAGTCCTGTCTTTAGTGTCATCCCAGGATATTAGTCTCTTCTTGGAGGAGCAGTCCTGTCTTTAGTGTCATCACAGGATATTAGTGTCTTCTTGGAGGAGCAGTCCTGTCTTTAGTGTCATCCCAGGATATTAGTGTCTTCTTGGAGGAGCAGTCCTGTCTTTAGTGTCATCCCAGGATATTAGTGTCTTCTTGGAGGAGCAGTCCTGTCTTTAGTGTCATCCCAGGATATTAGTGTCTCTTCTTGGAGGAGCAGTCCTGTCTTTAGTGTCATCCCAGGATATTAGTGTCTCTTCTTGGAGGAGCAGTCCTGTCTTTAGTGTCATCCCAGGATATTAGTGTCTCTTCTAGGAGGAGCAGTCCTGTCTTTAGTGTCGGGGTACGCACCTTCTTGGCGGCCCGCGACGGAGACCTTCGCGTGGGCTTGGGTACCTCTCTGGTCAGGGTAGTGGGCAGCTTGGACACGGAGCCGTTCTCTCTCTTGGCCGTGGGCGAGGAGGCCGGGGGCGAGGATGGGGGTGGTGAGGCTGGGGGTGAGGCAGGGGACACAGAGGTGGGTCCCCCCAGACGGACAGCCATCTCCTCGGTGCAGACGAGGCGCAGGCTGCGGAGGTACTCGTCCGTCTCCCGGTCTACCACCAGCAGCCTGGTCTCATGCTCCACCGCCTTGATCCTCTGCACCACCTGCGGGGAGCGGGAGATCATTATTGCACATCATTATAACACTGTACAGAGCCATAATATGACATTTGAAATGTGTATATTTGAAACTTGTGAGTGTTACTGTTCATTTTTTTTATTGTATATATTACTCTGTTGTTTATTATCTAGTTCACTTGCTTTGGCAATATAAACATATGTTTCCCATGCCAATAAAGCCCTTTGAATGAAATGGAACAAAGGGGAGGATGTAAGCGTAAGATAGGGAGAGAAAGAGAGTAATAACATGATAGTTGACATGATAATGAAGTAGTGAACTACAGGGAATAGGGGATGATGGGAGACAGAAACACCAACACTCTCTACAGTAGCTGGACCCTACATCATGTCAGCCTTTTTGTTGAAGTGTCTAAAGTGGGTCTCCCTTGTCCCAGGCCTCCCAGCAGACGTCTGTCTCCGCCAGTGATGACTTACTGCTGAGCGGCACGGGGTAAGGGACTAGGGAGGAAGGGTTTGGGAACACATTCTCATTTACAGCAATGACCTGGGGAATAGTTACAGGGCAGAGGAGGGGGGATGAATGAGCCAATTGTAAACTGGGGATGGTTAGGTGGCAATGATGGTATGAGGGTTAGATTGGGAATTTAGCCAGGACACTAGGATTAACACCTCTACTCTGACAATAAGTGTCATGGGATCTTTAGTGACCACAGAGAGTCAGGACACCCGTTTAACATCCCATCCAAAAGACAGCACCCTACACAGGGCAATGTCCCCAATGACTGCCCTGGGGCATTATTTTTAGACCAGAGGAAAGGGTGCCTCCTACTGGCCCTCCAACACCACTTCCAGCAGCATCTGGTCTCCCATCCAGGGACTGACCAGGACCAACACTGCTTAGCTTCAGAAGCCAGCCAGCAGTGGTATGCAGGGTGGTGTGCTGCTGGTTAAAGCCAGCTGTGGTATGCAGGGTGGTGTGCTGCTGGTTAAAGCCAGCAGTGGTATGCAGGGTGGTGTGCTGCTGGTTAAAGCCAGCAGTGGTATGCAGGGTGGTGTCCTGCTGGTTAAAGCCAGCAGTGGTATGCAGGGTGGTGTCCTGCTGGTTAAAGCCAGCAGTGGTATGCAGGGTGGTGTGCTGCCGGTTAAAGCCAGCAGTGGTATGCAGGGTGGTGTGCTGCTGGTTAAAGCCAGCAGTGGTATGCAGGGTGGTGTGCTGCTGGTTAAAGCCAGCAGTGGTATGCAGGGTGGTGTGCTGCTGGTTAAAGCCAGCAGTGGTATGCAGGGTGGTGTGCTGCTGGTTAAAGCCAGCAGTGGTATGCAGGGTGGTGTGCTGCTGGTTAAAGCCAGCAGTGGTATGCTGGGTGGTGTGCTGCTGGTTAAAGCCAGCAGTGGTATGCAGGGTGGTGTGCTGCTGGCGCATATTAAACATGTCGATGTAGACCACTGACAGAGAAAACCGGATGGAGTTGGACAGTTCGTGATGTGCAATACTCACTTGATGGTGCGTATCTTTCTCCACATTTCCCCCGTTCACCTCAATGGCACGGTCCCCCGGGCGCAGCCCCGAAGCTTCGGCTGACGACGCGGGCTCAACTTTGCGAATGAACTGGCCGTTCTTCCCCTTCTCACCGTGCAAGTGAAACCCATACCCGTTCTCACTCTTTGTCATGATACAAAGCCGTGGTTTCAGTTCGCTGGCCATTTCTCCTGCAGTCCAGGACTTTAAACCTATTTTGTTCTTGAATATAGTTAGCAATGCAGAAAACATACAAACATGTAATACAATAATGACCCAACAGAGCGCAGAGCGAAACTTTCACTCTACATGTAAAACACCATCCTCTGCGTATGCGTAATTTGTTCCAAAAGTTGCTCTGCAGGTTCTTCACACACAAAAACGCTCCTAACACAAGAAAACACTCCGTATTAAAAATTATATTCCAGCATTGAACTGCACATGTAATAAAGGCAAACTCCTAAAAATAGCGTAAATTATCGACCCAGGCGAACGTATTGCATGGTGGAGCCAAGATATCCGCTAGTTGTATCGTCTCTCCGAAAACGAGTGAATTATTCTTGTTGGCGGCGCAGCGTCCTCAATCCCTCCAATTTGCCCATCCTGAGGACTGATAAAGCGAGAGACCCCCCGTGCACCATGCTGCACCAGGAAAGAGCAACAGGCACTAACTAACCCCTCTCTCGACCTCCATCCATAACAACCGGTTGGGGAATAAGGATTCAATTACAACACATGCCGGGTTTCCAGATAATTGGATAGGACACTCGTTTGGTGCGTAATAGCACCTCCCTCGCTAGAAATCAACGAGTTTTTCTGGGGCTGTCATTATAAGAGCGCGGCTCTTGAAGAGTGGTCTAAGAAGGGGTGCTTTCTCACTGAGTAGCCCAATCAAGCGCATGCTGTGGAAATGCTGCCGTTTAGCACGGGATGGGGGTCCAGGAATGAGGACTCCGCATGTAATCGACCAATCAGTGTGCTCGCTGGGTGTCTCAAGTGTCCAAAATGGCGACCTCACCAAAAATAGTTAGGATGTTGTTTTGTTGTGTCGGAAAGGACTCAATTGTATCATGTTGACAACACAATGATTAATTGTCATTAAATTCAGGTAAATAACGATTTATTTGTAACATGACCCCTCTAGCACCATTACGCATGGCATACAATTACGCATACCGTTCATGTTACAATGGTGCCCCTAAGTGGTCAAATCACGAAATACATGTAAAAAGGGTATGAAAAGTGATAGTAGTATCAATTTTTTTGTGTGTGGTGGTGGTGGTGGGGATTTGTGGGAACTAGTGAACAAGTGTACACTTCAGGAGAAGGGAGATGTTATTGGAACGCACCCTATCCTACACTGAGTAGCACAAGCTGAACTGCAACAGAAGGGGGAGCCCGTCTGGCCTGCATTGTCACAGTGAAACTAGTGAGAGGAGCACTAATACATGAACACAGAGGGGGCAGCAGAGTCTTTACAGCTCTGGGGGGGACGTTTCCCCTGGACACTGATCTTGGGTCAGTTTTGCATTTTCCCCAAAATGGTTAATGTTAGGATTGGGGTATGGTCAGCTGATACCCTACTCTGTCTTTTCTAAGGCCAAGGAGGTTGTATATATGGATATAATATGCTGTTGCTGTCTATACATAGAAACAGCAGGTGGCAGCAGAGGAATAGATTTGCAGAGACCACGAAGACTGTATGTTACTCTACAATACAGGTATGATACATGATCAAGAGATAGAAATAGAATTCCTGATTCTATGTCCAGTGCACCAGTATGTCTCATTGACTTGAATGGGGATGACGGTTCTAGCAATTCTATTTATATTTAGCCTACTTTATTTTGTTTGTGTTTGATTTATTTGACAATTCAAGAACACAATACAACCACAAATGTGGATACAATGCATTTAACAACTGTCGAGAATAACACAAAATGTAAAAAAAAACATTCTATACAGTATATTCACATACTGTATTTACAGTATATATATGCTTACGTTATTGTCTCTCTGTAACTTGCAAATAAAGAGCGTCACACACTCCACATATAAACTCCCAGTCATTTATTGGGTAAATCACCAAGTCAGCACCTCCACACAAAATCATTTTTCTGGGTGTGCGCCAGCTCAGATTTTTTGTAATTATTTGTAACTTGCAGACAGCAAAATGTCTCATACTTTTCAAACTGTGGATTAAACACAACAACAGAGAGAAACTGAGGAGGAGCAGTCCTGTCTTTAGTGTCATCCCAGGATATTAGTGTCTCTTCTAGGAGGAGCAGTCCTGTCTTTAGTGTCATCCCAGGATATTAGTGTCTCTTCTTGGAGGAGCAGTCCTGTCTTTAGTGTCATCCCAGGATATTAGTGTCTCTTCTAGGAGGAGCAGTCCTGTCTTTAGTGTCATCCCAGGATATTAGTGTCTCTTCTTGGAGGAGCAGTCCTGTCTTTAGTGTCATCCCAGGATATTAGTCTCTTCTTGGAGGAGCAGTCCTGTCTTTAGTGTCATCCCAGGATATTAGTCTCTTCTTGGAGGAGCAGTCCTGTCTTTAGTGTCATCCCAGGATATTAGTGTCTCTTCTAGGAGGAGCAGTCCTGTCTTTAGTGTCATCCCAGGATATTAGTGTCTCTTCTTGGAGGAGCAGTCCTGTCTTTAGTGTCATCCCAGGATATTAGTGTCTCTTCTTGGAGGAGCAGTCCTGTCTTTAGTGTCATCCCAGGATATTATTGTCTCTTCTTGGAGGAGCAGTCCTGTCTTTAGTGTCATCCCAGGATATTAGTCTCTTCTTGGAGGAGCAGTCCTGTCTTTAGTGTCATCCCAGGATATTAGTCTCTTCTTGGAGGAGCAGTCCTGTCTTTAGTGTCATCCCAGGATATTAGTCTCTTCTTGGAGGAGCAGTCCTGTCTTTAGTGTCATCCCAGGATATTAGTCTCTTCTTGGAGGAGCAGTCCTGTCTTTAGTGTCATCCCAGGATATTAGTGTCTTCTTGGAGGAGCAGTCCTGTCTTTAGTGTCATCCCAGGATATTAGTGTCTCTTCTTGGAGGAGCAGTCCTGTCTTTAGTGTCATCCCAGGATATTAGTCTCTTCTTGGAGGAGCAGTCCTGTCTTTAGTGTCATCCCAGGATATTAGTGTCTCTTCTAGGAGGAGCAGTCCTGTCTTTAGTGTCATCCCAGGATATTAGTGTCTCTTCTTGGAGAAGCAGTCCTGTCTTTAGTGTCATCCCAGGATATTAGTCTCTTCTTGGAGGAGCAGTCCTGTCTTTAGTGTCATCCCAGGACATTAGTCTCTTCTTGGAGGAGCAGTCCTGTCTTTAGTGTCATCCCAGGATATTAGTCTCTTCTAGGAGGAGCAGTCCTGTCTTTAGTGTCATCCCAGGATATTAGTCTCTTCTTGGAGGAGCAGTCCTGTCTTTAGTGTCATCCCAGGATATTAGTCTCTTCTTGGAGGAGCTGTACGTCAGTCAGGGAACCAATCACTTTCTGCAAGACGTTACTCTGACAGAAAGAACACAATCCATCCATCCAGGCTCTACAGTCGTGGCCAAAAGTTTTGAGAATGACACAAATATTTATTTTCACCAAATCTGCTGCCTCAGTTTGTATGATGCTAATTTGCATATACTCCAGAATGTTATGAAGAGTGATCAGATGAATTACAATTAATTGAAAAGTCCCTCTTTGCCATGCAAATTAACCGAATCCCCCCAAAACATTTCCAATGCATTTCAGCCCTGCCACAAAAGGACCAGCTGACATCATGTCAGTGATTCTCTCGTTAACACAGGTGTGAGCGTTGACGAAGACAAGGCTGGAGATCACTCTGTCATGCTGATTGAGTTCGAACAACAGACTGGAAGCTTCAAAAGGAGGGTGGTGCTTGGAATCATTGTTCTTCCACTGTCAACCATGGTTGCATGCAAGGAAACACGTGCCGTCATCATTGTTTTGCACAAAAAGGACTTCACAGGCAAGGATATTGCTGCCAGTAAGATTGCACCTAAATCAACCATTTATCAGATCATCAAGAACTTCAAGGAGAGCGGTTCAATTGTTGTGCCGAAGGCTTCAGGTCGCCCAAGAAAGTCCAGCAAGCGCCAGGACCGTCTCCTAAAGTTGATTCAGCTGCGGGATCGGGGCACCACCAGTACAGAGCTTGCTCAGGAATGGCAGCAGGCAGGTGTGAGTGCATCTGCACGCATAGTAGGCAAAGACTTTTGGAGGATGGCCTGATGTCAAGAAGAGCAGAAAAGAAGCCACTTCTCTCCAGGAAAAACATCAAGGACAGACTGATATTCTGCAAAAGGTACAGGGATTGGACTGCTGAGGACTGGGGTAAAGCCATTTTCTCTGATGAATCCCCTTTCCGATTGTTTGGGGCATCCTGAGACCACTCATGTGTGGGGTTGCTTCTCAGCCAAGGGAGTGGGCTCACTCACAATTTTGCCAAAGAACACAGTCATGAATAAAGAATGGTACCAACACATCCTCCGAGAGCAACTTCTCCCAACCATCCAGGAATAGTTTGGTGACGAACAATGCCTTTTCCAGCATGATGGAGCACCTTGCCATAAGGCAAAAGTGATAACTAAGTGGCTCGGGGAACAAAACATCGATATTTTGGGTCCATGGCCAGGAAACTCCCCAGACCTGAATCTCATTGAGAACTTGTGGTTAATCCTCAAGAGACGGGTGGACAAACAAAACCCCACAAATTCTGACAAACTCCAAGCATTGATTATGCAAGGATGGGCTGCCATCAGTCAGGATGTGGCCCAGAAGTTAATTGCCAGCATGCCAGGGCGGATTGCAGAGGTCTTATGAAATGCTTGTAATTATACTTCTGTATTCCATAGTAACATCTGACAAAAATATCTGAAGACATTGAAGCAGCAAACTTTGTGGAAATTAATATTTGTGTCATTCTCAAAACCTTTGGCCACGACTGTACAGTATGAATGGCTCTATGTCACTCCTCCTCTGCTCTTCTCCTACTCCTCTCTCTCTCTCTCTTTCTCTGTATCTGTCTGTCTCTCTGTCTCTCTCTGTATCTGTCTGTCTCTCTCTTTCTCTGTATCTGTCTCTATATCTCTATCTGTCTGTCTCTCTCTTTCTCTTTATCTCTCTGTATCTGTCTCTCTCTCTCTGTATCTGTCTGTCTCTCTTTCTCTCTGTATCTGTCTGTCTCTCTCTTTCTCTTTCTCTCTCTGTATCTGTCTCTCTCTCTGTATCTGTCTGTCTCTCTTTCTCTCTGTATCTGTCTATCTCTCTCTTTCTCTGTATCTGTATGTCTCTCTCTTTCTCTCTCTGTATCTGTCTGTCTCTCTTTCTCTCTGTATCTGTCTGTCTCTCTTTCTCTCTGTATCTGTCTGTCTGTCTGTCTGTCTGTCTGTCTGTCTGTCTGTCTGTCTGTCTGTCTGTCTGTCTGTCTCTCTCTTTCTCTTTCTCTCTCTGTATCTCTCTCTCTCTCTTTCTCTCTCTCTCTATCTGCCTGTCTCTCTCTTTCTCTCTCTGTATCTCTCTCTCTCTCTTTCTCTCTCTGTATCTGTCTGTTTCTCTCTTTCTCTCTGTATCTGTATGTCTCTCTATTTCTGTTTCTCTCTCTGTATCTGTCTGTCTCTCTCTTTCTCTCTCTGTATCTGTCTGTCTCTCTCTTTCTCTCTGTATCTGTCTCTCTCTCTTTCTCTCTGTATCTGTCTGTCTCTCTCTTTCTCTATCTGTATCTGTCTGTCTCTCTCTTTCTCTCTCTGTATCTGTCTGTCTCTCTCTTTCTCTCTCTGTATATGTCTGTCTCTCTCTCTCTCTGTATCTGTCTGTCTCTCTCTTTCTATTTCTCTCTCTGTATCTGTCTGTCTCTCTTTCTCTCTCTGTATCTGTCTGTCTCTCTCTTTCTCTCTGTATCTGCTTCTCTCCCTCTTTCTCTCTCTGTATCTGTCTGTCTCTCTCTTTTTCTATCTGTATCTGTCTGTCTCTCTCTTTTTCTATCTGTATCTGTCTGTCTCTCTATTTCTCTCTCTGTATCTGTCTGTCTCTCTCTTTCTCTCTCTGTATCTGTCTGTCTCTCTCTTTCTCACTGTATCTGTATGTCTCTCTCTTTCTCTCTCTGTATCTGTCTGTCTCTCTCTTCCTCTCTCTGTATCTGTCTGTCTCTCTCTTTCTCTCTCTGTATCTGTCTGTCTCTCTCTTTCTCTCTCTGTATATGTCTGTCTCTCTCTCTCTCTGTATCTGTCTGTCTCTCTCTCTCTCTGTATCTGTCTGTCTCTCTATTTCTCTCTCTGTATCTGTCTGTCTCTCTCTTTCTCTCTGTATCTGTCTGTCTCTCTCTTTCTCTCTCTGTATCTGTCTGTCTGTCTCTCTTTCCCGCTCTGTATCTGTCTGTTTCTCTCTTTCTCTGTATCTGTCTGTCTGTCTCTCTCTCTCTTTCTCTGTATCTTTTCTGTCTGTCTCTCTCTCTTTCTCTGTATCTGTCTGTCTTTTTCTCTCTCTGTATCTGTCTGTCTCTCTCTGGATCTGTCTGTCTCTCTCTTTCTCTCTCTGTATCTGTATGTCTCTCTCTTTCTCTATCTGTCTGTCTCTCTCTGTATCTGTCTGTCTTTCTCTTTCTCTCTCTGTATCTGTCTCTCTCTCTGTATCTGTCTGTCTCTCTCTTTCTCTTTCTCTCTGTATCTGTCTGTTTCTGTCTTTCTCTGTATCTGTCTCTCTCTTTCTCTCTCTGTATCTGTCTGTTTCTCTCTTTCTCTGTATCTGTCTGTCTCTCTCTTTCTCTCTCTGTATTTGTCTGTTTCTCTCTTTCTCTCTCTGTATCTGACTCTCTCTGTGTATTTGTCTGTTTCTCTCTTTCTCTCTGTATCTGTCTGTCTTTCTCTTTCTCTCTCGGTATCTTTCTGTCTCTCTCTTTATCTATCTGTCTTTCTCTCTCTCTCTCTCTCTCTCTCTCTCTGTATCTTTCTGTCTCTCTCTTTATCTATCTGTCTTTCTCTCTCTCTCTCTCTCTCTCTCTCTCTCTCTCTCTCTCTATCCATCAATCATTTAAAATTTTAATCTAAACTCCATTTACTTTCTCTGAATTTTTCAGTTCCTCCAAAAAGATAGAACGAGTGAGAGAAAAGGGAAGTAAGAAAGAAAGGAAAGAGAGGAGAGAAATCGGCTTTTCGGCGATGCATTGAGTTGTATATCTCTCCCTCTTTAATTTTCTCACTCCTCCTCTCATCTATCATTCTCTGTCGTTAGTTATTCTGCTTTAGTTGCAGTCCTGGGGGTGGATAAGGGAGAGAGAATGGAAGAAAGAGGAGAGGGGGAGTAAGAGGTGAATCAAAGTTTTAAGCTAAAAAAACCTTTAATGATTGCTGTCAGTGTTAAGTTGTAAGTAGCAGGAAGTTGTGAAGTGAAATGTAATGATGGTTGTTTCTGCCTTCCTTTTGGATCTACTGGCTGCACATGAGATAATGATTCTAAAGGCCTGGTCCAAATCTAACCCTTTTCCCTGTGTACTGCACTAGTCCATGTGGATTTGAAGGTACATATACATACCATATACACTGTGTTTGTAGTTGGTATAAAGTTGATATAAATCAGTTATATCTAGCTAACTAAGTAACAAACTAAGTAACAAATGAATGAACTAACTAACTGGTTTATCCACCTTTTCCTCAAATGGAATTATTCACTAAACAGGAAATTACCACTTCCTGTCCCAGTTTGCCACCTCATCCCTCTTCCTACATTAACCATAATGGATGTCCCAGTTTTCCACCTCATCCCTCTTCCTACATGAACCATAATGGATGTCCCAGTTTGCCACCTCATCCCTCTTCCTACATTAACGATAATGGATGTCCCAGTTTGCCACCTCATCCCTCTTCCTACATTAACCATAATGGATGTCCCAGTTTGCCACCTCATCCCTCTTCCTACATTAACCATAATGGATGTCCCAGTTTGCCACCTCATCCCTCTTCCTACATTAACCATAATGGATGTCCCAGTTTGCCACCTCATCCCTCTTCCTACATGAACCATAATGGATGTCCCAGTTTGCCACCTCATCCCTCTTCCTACATGAACCATAATGGATGTCCCAGTTTGCCACCTCATCCCTCTCCCTACATTAACCATAATGGATGTCCCAGTTTGCCACCTCATCCCTCTTCCTACATGAACCATAATGGATGTCCCAGTTTGCCACCTCATCCCTCTCCCTACATTAACCATAATGGATGTCCCAGTTTGCCACCTCATCCCTCTCCCTACATTAACCATAATGGATGTCCCAGTTTGCCACCTCATCCCTCTTCCTACATGAACCATAATGGATGTCCCAGTTTGCCACCTCATCCCTCTCCCTACATGAACCATAATGGATGTTCGAGTTTGCCACCTCATCCCTCTTCCTACATTAACCATAATGGATGTCCCAGTTTGCCACCTCATCCCTCTTCCTACATTAACCATAATGGATGTCCCAGTTTGCCACCTCATCCCTCTTCCTACATTAACCATAATGGATGTCCCAGTTTGCCACCTCATCCCTCTTCCTACATTAACCATAATGGATGTCCCAGTTTGCCACCTCATCCCTCTTCCTACATTAACCATAATGGATGTCCCAGTTTGCCACCTCATCCCTCTTCCTACATTAACCATAATGGATGTCCCAGTTTGCCACCTCATCCCTCTTCCTACATGAACCATAATGGATGTCCCAGTTTGCCACCTCATCCCTCTTCCTACATGAACCATAATGGATGTCCCAGTTTGCCACCTCATCCCTCTTCCTACATTAACCATAATGGATGTTCCAGTTTGCCACCTCATCCCTTTTCCTACATTAACCATAATGGATGTCCCAGTTTGCCACCTCATCCCTCTCCCTACATTAACCATAATGGATGTCCCAGTTTGCCACCTCATCCCTCTCCCTACATTAACCATAATGGATGTCCCAGTTTGCCACCTCATCCCTCTCCCTACATTAACCATAATGGATGTCCCAGTTTGCCACCTCATCCCTCTCCCTACATTAACAATAATGGATGTCCCAGTCTGAAAAGGACACACAAATCAAATCCACTTTATTTCAATCTGGCCATCGGAAAAATAAACCATTACACCCAAAGGATTGTTCCGGCAGACCTTTTAAATAAAATAGCAATTTCCAGGCAATTGCCACTCAGGCCAGCGTCGTGGTGAGGCCGTAAATAGATACGTCTGCCACCATTGTTTTCCTTTCTGTCTTATTCATGATTAAATTACTTTTTTTGTCTTCTCACAATGCAAACACACCTTTGGCGAGAATCCTTCTGTTCTGTTCCGTTTTACATTTTGTATCAGCCATAATCATCATTTCCTCTGAGCTGAGGTCATGCACATTGTGTGTAACAGGTAGAGAGTTCTATGCCTAATGCACTAGACTACAAGACAGCCTGTCTAAGATAGGGGGAGAGAGAGCAAAGAGAGAAGGGGGAGTGATGAGTCGGCTCTAATCACCCTTTATTTATCTCTTAACCTTTTATCTCTCCCTTTCTCTTTTACTCTCCTGTCTGTTCCTCATACCCGACTTTCTGCTTTCTCTGTCTACATCTCCTCAACTCATCTCCTAATATCTGTCTCTCTGTCTCTCTGTCTCTCTGTCACTCTCACTCACTCTTACTCTCGCTTTCTGCTTCTGTCTCAATTCAATTCAATTTCAATGTAAGGGCTTTATTGGCATGGGAAAAACATGTTAACATTGCCAATGTAAGTGAAGTAGATAATATACAAAAGTGAAATAAACAATAAAAATTAACAGTAAACATTACACTCACAGAAGTTCCAAAAGAATAAAAACAATTCAAATGTCATATCATGTCTGAATACAGTGTTGTAAAGATGTGCAAATGGTTAAAGTACAAAAGGGAAAATAAATAAATGTAAATATGGGTTGTATTTACAAGGGTGTTTGTTCTTCACTTCTTCACCCTTTTCTTGTGGCAACAGGTGGGCGGGCATGTCCCCGTTCACATCGACGGGGCTGTAGCTTCAAGTTCCTCGGTGTCAATGTCACCAAGGACTTGAAAATGTCCACACACGCACAGTTGTGAAGAAGGTGCGACAGCGCCTCTTCACTCTCAGGAGGCTGAAACGTTCTTCAGCTGCATTATTTGAGAGAATCTTGACTGGCTACATCACTGCTTGTTATGGCAACAGCACCGCCCTCGATCGCATGGCGCTACAGACAGTGGTGCGGACAGGCCAGTGCATCACTGGGGCCGAGCTCCCTGCCATCCAGGACCTCTATACCAGGCGGTGTGAAAGGAAGACTCCAGCCACCCAGGCCACAGACTGCTCTCTCTGCTTCCTCACAACAAGCGGTACCGATACATCAAGTCTGAAAAGCCGTAAACCCTCTCATGAAAAATAAAGATTGAGAGAGCGAGCAACAGTAAACCTTACCTGTATTATTAGTGGATATGAAATGGAGCTTTCAGCTTTACCACACCATTAAACATATGTTTTCCTGAAGACCTCTGCCTTTTTTAGTGACGTTGGTGGACTTTTATAGAGGCAAGCAGGTCGATAGGGATGGTAGAAGAGAAGTGATGGTGGGAGTAAGGCAGTCTGGGAATTGTGCTCCTGGGAATTGACAGGATAGGGATTACCATGTGCTGTAAATCACTGTCAGTCACTTGGCTTGTGGAGGATCTTCGCCCCTCGTCTCAATGTAGCAAATCCATTGAGTTAAAACCAATAGCAGCTGATATCCATATACTATACCATGATTTGGGCCATGACTTTATCCTGACCACAAAAAAAAACAGCTGTGGTTTGCTCTGTAAAATATGATCTGCATCTCTGTGAACACATGGCAATTCCCTCTGGCTATTCAGAGCCAGCAGAGTATTCCTGCGTCATGCATATTCACATGCTGGAAACACTGCCTTCTCACTCTCCAAATGGAAAAGTATAGGCCTAGTATAGCTCTACTGGGGATGGTGAGAACAGCTTGTTGGACACACACACACACACACACACACACACACACACACACACACACACACACACACACACACACACACACACACACACACACACACACACACACACACACACACACACACACACACACACACACACACACACACACACACACACACACACACACACACTTATAGTGACTCTACACACAAGCACACACACTCATATTTACATATCTACCTCTTTCACTCCAGTATCCCTGTACATTGTAAATATGGTATTGGAACTGACCCTGTATATAACTTCTTACTGTCTTGTGTTCTTCTTATTTTCATTTCTTGTGTGTTTTTGTTCTACCTTCTGTTATTTGTAGTGTTAAATTGTTATTGATTACTGCATTGTTGGGTTTGGAGCTGGCAAGACAGGCATTTCACTGTACTGGTGCACGTGACATTCAAACATGAATCTAGAAACATATGATAAGCAAAAAGTTTGTGAGAATCAATAATAACTATCATTTAGTCTCAGTTGTCTTTTACCAACCTACAAACAAGACAGCCTGTCTAAGATAACTCAGAAATGCTTATTAAAACATTTTTTACATAATTCAGAAAGAAATAAACACATATTATTTGCATTGGGGGCGGCAGGAACAGTCTATACACCTCTGCTTGACCAAGGAAAATCAGAGAGGCAGCTTGACATTTTGGAAAGCGGCCTGTAATTCTGAAAGCAGGGCATCGGAACAATAAACCATTACACCCAGAGAATTGTTCCGGCAGACCTTTCAAATAAAATAGCAATTTCCAGGCAATCGCCACTCAGGCCAGCGTCGTGGTGAGGCCGTAAATAGATACGTCTGCAATTCCACCATTGTTTTCCTTTCTGTCTTATTCATGATTAAATGACTTGTTTATCTTCTCACAATGCAAACACACCTTTGGCGAGAATCCTTCTGTTCTGTTCCGTTTTACATTTTGTATCATCATTTCCTCTGAGCTGAGGTCAAGCACGTTGTGTGTAACAGGTAGAGAGTTCTATGCCTAATGCACTAGACAACAAGATAAAATTATTACAGTTTCTCCTTTTTTCAAATCTCTACACACAATTCCCAAAACTGCACACACAAAATGCAAAATGCAGTCCAGGAATTGGTAGGGGGGGGGGGTCACCAGTGCTAAGCTACGCTTCATCTCTTCTCTGGCCTGGGTCTGGCCACAATACTTTGTCCACATCACAAGATACGTTTTCTCTTGCCAAACATCGATGGAAGTATCTCCTAGCATGGCGTATTCAACCTTGGACAGAGGCAACCTCTATGTCCCCACATGGAGGGAAGTATCTCCTAGCGTGGCGTATCCAACCTTGGACAGAGGCAACCTCTATGTCCACACATGGAGGGAAGTATCTCCTAGCATGGCGTATCCAACCTTGGACAGAGGCAACCTCTATGTCCCCACATGGAGGGAAGTATCTCCTAGCATGGCGTATCCAACCTTGGACAGAGACAACATCTATGTCCCCACATGGAGGGAAGTATCTCCTAGCATGGCATATCCAACCTTGGACAGAGGCAACCTCTATGTCCCCACATGTGTCCTCCATTGCCTGGAGAAGTGGCATGCGGGCATAGGGTTGGCGATCATACACTTTCCAGCGCCAGGCTGAGAAGAATTCCTCTATGGGATTTAGAAAAGGTGAATATGGTGGTAGGTACAAAACTACAAAGTGTGGATGGGTGGCAAACCAGTTTTGGACCAGAACAGCCCGGTGAAAACTAACATTGTCCCATAAAACCACAAATCTAGCAGGCTCCTGATCTGGATCAGGGATAAGCATTGTGTAAATTGCATCCAGAAAAGTGAGCATATGGCCAGTGTTGTACGGACCCAGTGTGGCATTGTGATGGAGGACCCCGTTCTGAGTGATGGCAGCACACATAGTTATATTACCCCCACGCTGTCCAGGGACATTGGTAATTGCCCTCTGTCCTATTACATTTCTTCCGCGGCGCCTGGTTTTGGTGAGGTTGAAGCCAACCTCATCCACATAAATAAATTCACGGCGAATTACATGGGCATCCAGCTCCAATACTCTCTGTAACAGACAAAAGGATATACAGATGAGTAAATATGGTATGTCTGAAGAACTGGAAGTAGTGTTGCATACATACCTCTACAAAGTCATGTCGCATATTCTTGACTCTGTCAGAGTTTCTCTCAAATGGCACCTTGTAAAGTTGTTTCATCGTCACTCGGTGCCGTTGGAGGATGCGTTGTGTGGTCGACAGGCTTACAGCATTGATGTTGTTAAATATGGTGTCATTATTCAAGATATGCTCTCTAATCTCTCAAATCCTAATTGCATTGTTGGCCAAAACCTTATTTATAATTGCAGTCTTTTGTACATCTGTAAACAAGCGTCCTCGTCCTCCATGATGTCTTTGCCTTTCCACCCTATACAGAATTCCAACACAGTATGTGTTCAGCATAGGAACTGTAAACAATGTACAAAAAAATTTAGTACAGCATGATAACCAACCTCATTCATTCAATGCAGTGCAGTAAATGGATGGCTTAGAGTTACAAATGTTTATGCAATACTATGCAGTCATACGTATTTTACAGTACATTACTGTAATGCTAAAATAGTCATTAGATAGTTGCATACCTGTTCTCATTTTTGAAGGTTCGAATTATGGACGCCACTGTAAATCGACTCAATTTGGGCTGGACTCTCAGTCCAGCGTCTCTCAAATCGTGGTGTTGCCCTAATCTCATCAAGTGTTGCCCTAATCTCATCAGAGATGGCTCTCCTTCCTTCTCTTCTTTGCCCTCTTCTTCTTCCTCTTCCTCCTACTCCTCTTGCTCTCTGTCCATTGTTGGCATCCATTGTTCAAAACAGGTAATCTGACCTTTGACCTATTTATAGGCCTATACTACAGTAAAGCAGTGATTGGTTAGTGATCAGTTAAGCTATTAGTGTTTGCACATGTGAGGAGTGTGTTTGTGACCTGGTGAATAAGTGTAGCAATTTGATTGGTTGTGTTTGGAAAAGGAAAGCAAGTCACTTCCTGCTAGATTTTTGTGTTTTAGGTAGAGAATTATGTGTAGTGTTTTGAAAAAAGTGTTAAAGGCTGAGAAATAGCTTATGGTTTTGGATATTTGGTGTGTAGTTTTGCACTTTGAGTGAAAGATTTTGTGTGTAAGCAGTTGGAAAAAACTATAATAAGCATTTCTGAGTTTTTACCAATGCAAATATTATTTGCATTGGGGGCGGCAGGAACAGTCTATACACCTCTGCGTGACCAAGGAAAATCAGAGAGGCAGCTTGACATTTTGGAAAGCGGCCTGTAATTCTGAAAGCAGGGCATCCATGAAATTATCTTTTTGGTTTAAGATTCTGACTGGTGAGAAGCTGGGTTTTTGGAAAGGACTCTATCAAATTATTATTCCATCCTGTCTCCTGTAATCTTTTGGTTGAAGAGAGATGAGTACATATTATTGTAGAGTCTAGTGAAACTCTGTAGGTGTTGCATGTGGCTCAGTTACAGTATTTACACACACACATGTCAAAACATGCATCCAGGTAGAAAGGTCTCTAGTTCGAATCCCGAGCTGAGAAGGTGAAAAATCTGTTGATGTGCCCTTGAGAAAGGCACTTAACCCTAATTTTTCCAGATAATGGCAGACGTTGGCCGTGACCCCACTCTCCGAGGGTGTCTCAGAGAGAGTTGGGATATGCAAAGTAGCAGTGCGTGTGTCACGCCCTGACCATAGAGAGCCCTTGCATTCTCTATAGTGGTTTAGGTCAGGGTGTGTCTAGGGGGGTGTTCTAGAATGTGTATTTCTATGTTGGTGGTTTTGTATGGTTCCCAATTAGAAGCAGCTGGTAATCGTTGCCTCTAATTGGGGATCATATTTAGGAAGCCTATTGTTCCCACCCTGGTTGTGGGATATTGTTTAGGTTAGTGCTTTGTTGTCCTCCGTGACTGCACGATTGTTATTCTTTGTTTTAAGTTTCACTATTAAAGGTAATGAGGAACTCTACACACGCTGCGCCTTGGTCCACTCATTTCAACAAACGTGACAGAATATCCCACCAAACCAGGACCAAGCAGCGTGCCCAAAAGGGAAAGGTGTTTTGGACATGTGAAGAAGTGATGGGTTTATGCAAAACCCTTCCTTCGCGGCCACAGAAAGCCCAAGGACAACCCCAAGATTGTTTTGGGGAGGGGGCACAAGGGGTGGCCGGTCGAGCCGAGGCAAGAGCCAGAGACCGTCAGGGAGGCAATGGAGAAGTTGGGAGAGAGAGAGATGAGAGAGATGTTGTGCAAGTGTGTTCTGCTCAACATTCGACCAGAGGATCCGGTTAGCAGTCTGGTGAAACCTGTGCCGGCTCCACACATCTGGACTCCAGTGCGCCTCCCCAGCCCGGTACGTCATGTGCCTGCTCCCCTCACTCTCCCTGAAGTGCATGTCACCAGTCCGATACCACCTGTGCCGGCTCCACGCCCAGGCCTCCAGTGCGCCTCCCCAACCCAGCTCCATGGCCGGAGGTCTCCTCTGTACCGGTGCCCAGTCCAGGCACGGCATCCAACTCAGTTCCATGGCCGGAGGTCTCCTCTGTACCGGTGCCCAGTCCAGGCGCGGGGTCCAACCCAGCTCCATGGCCGGAGATCTCCTCTGTACCGGTGCCCAGTCCGGGCACGGCGTCCAACCCAGCTCCATGGCCGGATCCGTGGTCGGGGGCTACGACCCGCACCGGAGCCGCCACCGACACTATTCACCCCCCTATCCTCCCCATTTTGTTTCAGGTTTTGCGTCCGGAGTCCGCACCTTTAGGGGGGGGGGTACTGTCACGCCCTGGCAATAGAGAGCCCTTGGATTCTCTATAGTGGTTTAGGTCAGGATGTGACTAAGGGGGTGTTCTAAAATGTGTATTTCTATGTTGGTGGTTTTGTATGGTTCCCAGTTAGAGGCAGCTGGTAATCGTTGCCTCTAATTGGGGATCATATTTAGGAAGCCCTATCTCCCACCTGCTCTGTGGGATATTGTTTGTGTTAGTGTGTTTGGGCACTACGTCTTCACGTTCTTTGTAAGTTTTGTGGTTTTGTTTCTAGTTTCACTCTGTATTAAAAAAATGTGGAACTCAATGCACGCTGCGCCTTGGTCCGCTCATTTTGAAGAACGTGACAGTGTGGGGAAAATCCCTGGGGAAGCCAAGCCCCCAAAACATGCCACGTTACAACATGTGTGTTGTGATAATTGCGTTGTTTGCTCTATTACCTGTTAGTTCATATGCCTTGACACTGTGATCTACAGGCCGAGACTATAAGAAGACACAGTGGCAGAAGAAATTTAACCACACATTTGTTTCATTACAAAACCGGAGAGCAACCTCTGTCCTCCACCTCCACAGCATCATCCCTCGTTCCCACCCTCCACCTCCACAGCATCATCACTCGTTCCCTCCCTTCACCTCCACAGCATCATCCCTCGTTCCCACCCTCCACCTCCTCAGCATCATCCCTCGTTCCCACCCTCCACCTCCACAGCATCATCCTTCGTTCCCACCCTCCACCTCCACAGCATCATCCCTCGTACCCTCCCTCCACCTCCACAGCGTCATCCCTCATTCCCTCCCTTCACCTCCACAGCATCATCCCTCATTCCCTACCTCCACCTCCACAGCATCATCCCTCGTTCCCTACCTCCACCTCCACAGCATCATCCCTCGTTCCCTACCTCCACCTCCACAGCATCATCCCTCGTCCCTCCCTTCACCTCCACAGCATCATCCCTCGTTCCCACCCTCCACCTCCACAGCATCATCCCTCGTTCCCACCCTCTACCTCCACAGCATCATCCCTCATTCCCCCCCTCCACGTCCACAGCATCATCCCTCGTTCCCACCCTCCTCCTCCACGGTGTCATCCCTCGTTCCCACCCTCCACCTCCACGGCATCATCCCTCGCTCCCACCCTCCACCTCCACAGCATCATCCCTCGTTCCCTCCCTTCACCTCCACAGTATCATCCCATTACAGGAGGAAGAGAAGTGGAGACGTTTTGGCTTCCCGGGGTGGGAAAAAGGAGTGTTGAGAATGGAGATAATTCCTGATAATCCTGACGATCCTTGGATCTGGCTGGGTTCTTGTTATTGTAGGGGCAGACTGTAACAGAGGGTGACGTTATCAGTGATTGGAACAAGGAGTGTAACAGCAATCTGATGTTATGAATACATGTATGAATATCCAGTATTTTTTGTGTTCATTCTTTGCTCCTCTATGGGAATGGTGACATTGGTCATTTGTCAACATGACAGCAGGTTCACATCAGATGTGAATAATTAAAACCCTCCACGACGCCCCCTTCTCAGCCCTACACTCTTCTGAGCATGTTCTCAAATTAACAGTACATCTGACCTTGATTGATGGAGAGAAAGAGAGAAGGGGGGGGGGGGGGGAGAAATGGGGAGAGAGAGAGAGATAAAGGGGGGGAGAGAGAGAGAGATAAAGGGGGGGGGAGAGAGAGCGAGAGAGAGAGAGCCAGTGATGGAGAGAGATGCTGTAACTGATTGATGGATAAATATAAATATCTAAGCAGCCTAATTGATGGGGATTTTACTTTAAGGTATACATGAGAGGGGGAGACAGGGGGGAGACAGGGGGGGTGCTCTGTTTCCCTGACAGAGAGAAAGAATGACACATTATCAGGTCACAGCAGACCAGCAGTGTGCTGTTCTATGACTCTCTTCCTCCCTCGTTCCCCACCTGTACAGCATCATCCCTCGTTCCTTACCTCCACCTCCACAGCATCATCCCTCGTTCCCTACCTCCACCTCCACAGCATCATCCAACTTTCCCTACCTCCACCTCCACAGCATCATCCCTCATTCCCTCCCTTCACCTCCACAGCATCATCCCTCGTTCCATACCTCCACCTCCACAGCATCATCCCTCGTTCCCTACCTCCACCTCCACAGCATCATCCCTCATTCCCTCCCTTCACCTCCACAGCATCATCCCTCGTTCCACACCTCCACCTCCACAGCATCATCCCTCGTTCCCTACCTCCACCTCCACAGCATCATCCCTCGTTCCCTACCTCCACCTCCACAGCATCATCCAACTTTCCCTACCTCCACCTCCACAGCATCATCCCTCATTCCCTACCTCCACCTCCACAGCATCATCCCTCGTTCCCTCCCTCCACCTCCACAGCATCATCCCTCGTTCCCTACCTCCACCTCCACAGCATCATCCCTCGTTCCCTACCCTCACCTCCACAGTCTCATCCCTCGTTCCCACCATCCACCTCCACGGTGTCATCCCTCATTCCCTCCCTCCACCTTCACATAATCATCCCTCGTTCTCACCCTCCACCTCCAGTGTCATCCCTCATTCCCTACCTCCACCTCCACAGCATCATCACTCGTTCCCACCCTCCACCTCCAGTGTCATCCCTCGTTCCCTCCCTATACCTCCACAGCATCATCCTTCCTTCCCTCCTTCGACCTCCACAGATTCCTTCCTCGTTACCTCCCTCCACCTCCCCATAGTCCTTTCTCGTTCCCTCCCTCCACCTCCACAGATTCCTTCCACGTTCCCTTCCTCCACCTCCACATAGTCCTTCCTCGTTCCCTCCCTCCACCTCCACAGAGTCCTTCCACGTTCTCTTCCTCCACAGAATCCTTCCTTGTTACCTCCCTTCACCTCCACAGATTCCTTCCTCGTTCCCTCCCTCCACCTCCACAGAGTCCTTCCTCGTTCCCTCCCTCCACCTGCACAGAGTCCTTCCTCGTTCCCTCCCTCCACCTCCACAGTGTCATCCCTCACCTTATCCTCCTCACAGTCTGTGGGAGACAAGTTTCCCTCCCCTTCCCTCCTCTCATAGTTGTTATCAAATCTGTCCATTTCTAAAATCTTTGACATCCAAGACCGTTAAGAAGGGAGAAGCACTGTCAAAGTTTACAATGGAGGTGCCATCTCCCAACTGCAGTATGAAAAATATACATTTTAAAAGAAACTGACAGAGAGAGAGAGAGAACTGGTAACAAGAAGAATGTGCTCCAATTATTTCACAAATACAGAGGTGTCTTGGAGTCAGGGGGCCAAAATAGAGAAACTGCTATGTTTAATGCAAAACCCCATTCAAACAGATAACCCACTAACATATTCTACAAATCCAGCCAGTATGCCTGCATGACTCTATAACATAGTATACAAACCCAGCCAGTATGCCTTCAGGTCTCTGTAACATAGTCTACAAACACAGCCAATATGCCTGCAGGACTCTGTAACATAGTCTACAAACCCAGCCAGTATGCCTGCATGACTCTATAGCATAGTCTACAAACCCAGCCAGTATGCCTGCATGACTCTATAACATAGTCTACAAACACAGCCAGTATGCCTGCAGGACTCTATAACATAGTCTACAAACACAGCCAATATGCCTGCATGACTCTGTAACATAGTCTACAAACACAGCCAATATGCCTGCATGACTCTATAACATAGTCTACAAACACAGCCAATATGCCTTCATGACTCTGTAACATAGTCTACAAACACAGCAAGTATGCCTGCAGGACTCCGTAACATAGTCTACAAACCCAGCCAGTATGCCTGCAGGACTCTGTAACATAGTCTACAAACACAGCAAGTATGCCTGCAGGACTCCGTAACATAGTCTACAAACCCAGCCAGTATGCCTGCAGGACTCTATAACATAGTGTACAAACCCAGCCAGTATGCCTGCAGGACTCTATAACATAGTGTACAAACCCAGCCAGTATGCCTGCAGGACTCTGTAACATAGTGTACAAACCCAGCCAGTATGCCTGCAGGACTCTGTAACATAGTGTACAAACCCAGCCAGTATGCCTGTTGAACTCTATAGAGGTGTGTGGGATGAATGGACGTCACTACAGTCAGTATTGAGGTCAGAACTACAGGAAACAAGCATATTTAATAAATGAGAGCTGTCATATACCTGATGAGTGCTGCTGACGTCATTCCTGACTGCTGCTGTGTGTGTCCTGTCTGGACACTGTATGTGGCTGTGAGGGACACAGTGTGTAGGAGATAGTGTGGGGTAAAGTGGAGAGTACTGCGTCACGTGTGTGTGTGTGTGTGTGTGTGTGTGTGTGTGTGTGTGTGTGTGTGTGTGTGTGTGTGTGTGTGTGTGTGTGTGTGTGTGTGTTGGTGTGGGTGTTTATGTGTGTCTGTGTTAGCGCTTCAGTGACCAAATAAATTTTAATGTGTGTATGTGAATGTTTATGTTGTGTATGTTGTGCAGTTTGTGCATCAGTTATGACTGTTTCAGTGTGTATGTGTTGTGCAGTTTGTGCATCAGTTATGACTGTTTCAGTGTGTGTCTACAACAATGAGTGTCTGCAGAGTATGTAAGTTTGTGTGTTTCTATCAATCATACATTATGCATTGAAGTTTATACCCATCTTTATAGCTATCTCTCTTTCCCTCTCTCTCTTCCAATCATCCTCTCCCTCCTTCTCTCCCTCACCCACACTCTTCTCTTTTCCTTCCTCCTGGTCCTTCTTTTCCTTTCCTTCCTACTGGTCATGTTTAATGGAGATGTTTTTATAATGCTTGGTTGGTCCAAACATACCAAGAGGGTATTTCAACATATTAAAACTATTGAAAAACCTTGTGAAGGAAGGAATGTTCTTTATTTTCATAGAATAGAGAATACATGTAATGAGAGGGAAAGAGAAACAGAGAGAGAAGGATACATTTTTCTCTGTGGGTAAAGGATTAGCATTTGATCACTCATGTTCTCTGTCTCCCTCTCTCTTTCCCTCTACCCCCCTCTACCTCCCTCTACCTCCCTCTCTCTCTCTCTCTCTTCTTTCTTTGTCTCTTCTCTATGCATTTCCTTCTTTCTTTTTCTCTTTCTCTCTACTTGCTATCTTACCGTAGTTTCCCGTTCCCCAGCACTTTCTCTGCTTCTTCAAATAATATTTGTTCTTGGACAGATCCACAGGTGTTTTGGCTCTGTTCGAGACCAAGAGTAGGGTCAAGTTGCCCCTAGACACTGATCTTTAGTATCTTCTGGTATTTATTTTTTCATCATCATGGTGATTTTCCATTTTGCATTATCATGATGTGACCGGTGACAGTCTTTCATGTTGAAAGTCCAACATCTTGACTGCTGACATGCAAAATATTTTGGGACTGTATCAAAAGTGGACTAATGAAACAAATACCAAAATTTAGTTTTGGAGTGGATTTTCGTTTACGGTTATGTTTGGTGGAGGGGAAGCTGATCCTAGATCTGTAACTTCACCCTGGAGTGTTAGAGACCAGAATGCCAGATGTCAACAAACACAGGACTGAGTAATGTCACTAAATGAGAAACCAACTGTGTACTTAGTGTGTCACTCTACTGTCATACTTAGTGTGTCACTCAGGAAGACATCTGAGATGCGAGCAGTTCCAAAGGCGGAGCTGAATTACTATCGTCCTGTGGCGTTAACATCAGTCGTTGTGAGCATTTGATACTCACACGTCTCAGGTCTCATAAAGACAGAGCCCTTGACTCAATGCAGTTTGCATACAGGAAGAACAGACCAGTGGAGGATGAAATCCTGACAGTGTTGCACAGTGCCGTGACACACCTGGAGAGGCCTCACTCTTATATGCACATCCTTTTCCTGGACTTCTCCTTTGCTTTTAACTGCATGTAGCCTCACCTTGTCTGTGACAAACTCTCCCAACAGGCGGGTGGACCCCACAAGGTAAGACCCTAGCCTTACCACCCAGACAGGTGGACCCCACAAGGTAAGACCCTAGCCTTACCACCCAGGCTGGTGGACCACCACCTGGTGGACCCCAACCTTACCACCCAGGCGGGTGGACCACCACCTGGTGGACCCTAGCCTTACTACCCAGGCAGGTGGACCACCACCTGGTGGACCCCAGCCTTACCACCCAGGCAGGTGGACCCCACAAGGTAGCCTTACCACCCAGGCAGGTGGACCACCACCTGGTGGACCCCAACCTTACCACCCAGGTGGATGGACCACCACCTGGTGGACCCCAGCCTTACCACCCAGGCAGGTGGACCCCACAAGGTAAGACCCTAGCCTTACCACCAAGGTGGGTGGACCACCACCTGGTGGACCCCAGCCTTACCACCCAGGCAGGTGGACCATCACCTGGTGGACTCCAACCTTGCCACCCAGGCGGGTGGACCACCACCAGGTGGACCCCAGCTTTACCACCCAGGCGGGTGGACCCCAACCTTACCACTCAGGCAGGTGGACCACCACCTGGTGGACCCTAGCCTTACCTTGTGGATGCTGGACTTCCTGCTGAACAGGGGGCTGTCACGTTACACCATCCCTATCTTACATCCCTATCTTACACCATCCCTATCCCTATCCACAATGTCCTAGCAGAACTTACACCATCCCGATCTCTATCCACAATGTCCTAGCAGAACTTACACCATCCCCATCTCTATCCACAATGTCTTAGCAGAACTTACACCATCCCCATCTCTATCCACAATGTCCTAGGACAGATGTAGGATGCTGAATAGTGGGACATAGGACGGATGTAGGATGCTGAACAGTGGGACATAGGACAGATGCAGGATGCTGAACAGTGAGACATAGGACAGACGTAGGATGCTGAACAGTGAGACATTGGACAGACGTAGGATGCTGAACAGTGGGACATAGGACAGATGTAGGATGCTGAACAGTGAGACATAGGACAGATGTAGGATGCCGAACAGTGGGACATAGGACAGATGTAGGATGCTGAACAGTGAGACATACGACATATGTAGGATGCTGAACAGTGGGACATAGGACGGATGTAGGATGCTGAACAGTGAGACATAGGACAGATGTAGGATGCTGAACAGTGAGAGAGAGGACAGATGTAGGATGCTGAACAGTGAAAGAGAGGACAGATGTAGGATGCTGAACAGTGAGACATAGGACAGATGTAGGATGCTGAACAGTGAGACATAGGATGGATGTAGGATGCTGAACAGTGAGACATAGGACAGATGTAGGATGCTGAACAGTGAGAGAGAGGACAGATGTAGGATGCTGAACAGTGAGAGAGAGGACAGATGTAGGATGCTAAACAGTGAGACATAGGACAGATGTAGGATGCTGAAGAGTGGGACATAGGACGGATGTAGGATGCTGAACAGTGAGACATAGGACAGATGTAGGATGCTGAACAGTGAGAGAGAGGACAGATGTAGGATGCTGAACAGTGAGACATAGGTCAGATGTAGGATGCTGAACAGTGGGACATACGACAGATGTAGGATGCTGAATAGTGAGACATAGGACAGATGTAGGATGCTGAACAGTGGGACATAGGACAGATGTAGGATTCTGAACAGTGAGACATAGGAGAGATGTAGGATGCTGAACAGTGGGACATAGGACATATGTAGGATGCTGAACAGTGGGACAAAGAACGGATGTAGGATGCTGAACAGTGAGACATAGGACAGATGTAGGATGCTGAACAGTGAGAGAGAGGACAGATGTAGGATGCTAAACAGTGAGACATAGGACAGATGTAGGATGCCGAACAGTGAGACATAAGACAGATGTAGGATGCCGAACAGTGGGACATAGGACAGATGTAGGATGCTGAACAGTGAGACATAGGACAGATGTAGGATGCTGAACAGTGGGATATAGGACGGATGTAGGATGCTGAACAGTGAGACATAGGACAGATGTAGGATGCTGAACAGTGAGAGAGAGGACAGATGTAGGATGCTGAACAGTGAGAGAGAGGACAGATGTAGGATGCTGAACAGTGAGAGAGAGGACAGATGTAGGATGCTGAACGGTGAGACATAGGACAGATGTAGGATGCTGAACAGTGGGACATAGGACGGATGTAGGATGCTGAACAGTGAGAGAGAGGACAGATGTAGGATGCTGAACAGTGGGACATAGGACAGATGTAGGATGCTGAATAGTGGGACATAGGATGGATGTAGGATGCTGAACAGAGAGACATAGGACAGATGTAGGATGCTGAACAGTGAGAGAGAGGACAGATGTAGGATGCTGAACAGTGGGACATAGGACAGATGTAGGATGCTGAACAGTGGGACATAGGATGGATGTAGGATGCTGAACAGTGAGACATAGGACAGATGTAGGATGCTGAACAGTGAGAGAGAGGACAGATGTAGGATGCTGAACAGTGAGAGAGAGGACAGATGTAGGATGCTGAACAGTGAGACATAGGTCAGATGTAGGATGCTGAACAGTGGGACATAGGACAGATGTAGGATGCTGAATAGTGACACATAGGACAGATGTAGGATGCTGAACAGTGGGACATAGGACAGATGTAGGATTTCTGAACAGTGAGACATAGGAGAGATGTAGGATGCTGAACAGTGGGACATAGGACATATGTAGGATGCTGAACAGTGGGACATAGGACGGATGTAGGATGCTGAAGAGTGGGACATAGGACAGATGTAGGATGCTGAACAGTGAGACATAGGACAGATGTAGGATGCTGAACAGTGAGAGAGAGGACAGATGTAGGATGCTGAACAGTGAGAGAGAGGACAGATGTAGGATGCTGAACAGTGTGACATAGGACAGATGTAGGATGCTGAACAGTGAGACATAGGACAGATGTAGGATGCTGAACAGTGAGAGAGAGGACAGATGTAGGATGCTGAACAGTGGGACATAGGACATATGTAGGATGCTGAATAGTGGGACATAGGACAGATGTAGGATGCTGAACAGTGTGGCCTAGGACAGATGTAGGATGCTGAACAGTGAGACATAGGACAGATGTAGGATGCTTAACAGTGAGACATAGGAAAGATGTAGGATGCTGAACAGTGAGACATAGGACAGATGTAGGATGCTGAACAGGAATGCAACGGACAGATGTAGGATGCTGAACAGTGGGACATAGGACAGATGTAGGATGCTTAACAGTGAGACATAGGACAGATGTAGGATGCTGAACAGTGAGACATAGGACAGATGTAGGATGCTGAACAGTGAGACATAGGTCAGATGTAGGATGCTGAACAGTGGGACATATGACAGACGTAGGATGCTGAACAGTGGGACATAGGACAGATGTAGGATGCTGAACAGTGGGACATAGGACAGACGTAGGCACAATACATGGTCGGACAGTAGACTGCAGAGACTGAATATGTGAAAACGTAAATGTGTGACTTGTGTGCTTTCCAGTGTTTCTGTACTGCATGTAATATATTGTGCTGTGTTAGTGTATTTGTATGCTGACGTCATGAAATGAATGTAACTGGACAATGAAGTATATCGTATCGTATACATTATACAGTAGGCTATGGTATAATACACAGCAAGATCAGCTCAGTATATGTACTACTTAAATAACTGAGGTATTATTCACTTTTACTGATAAGAAAAGGGTGACCAACTACACCCTATTTCATAATCACACAGCATTGACATCCGGGGCTTGACACACACGCATGCACACACACACACACGCATGCACACACACACGCATGCACACACACACACACGTACACACACACACACACACACACACACACACACACACACACACACACACACACACACACACACACACACACACACACACACACACACACACACACACACACACACACACACACACACACACACACACACACACACACACACACACACACACACACACACACACACACAAAGCCTATAATCAAACATTCACCTGAGTACCATTTGAGGAAGGCCTGATAAGGTAGCAGAGGAAGTGACAAACAGTCTACACCCTTCTCTGCATTCCTACAGTACCGTGGCCCTGTCAGAGCAGTCCAGACTTTACATGGGATCACATACAGGAGTATCAGATACAGGAGGATTGCATACAGGAAGAGGAGAGGAAGAGAAGAAGACAGAAGCCTGAGGAGACTGACAGAGAGTGTCAGAGAGAGGTGTGACAAGTAGAGAATTATTGTTTTTGAGTCGTCAGGGAGAGGAGGCAGGGGGGGCTCAGAGAGAGAGAGAGAGAGAGAGAGCTGTCCAAAGAAGTGGAAGAGAGATCAAAGTGCAAAGAGATCAACAGTGAAAAAAAACTCGGTGAGAAAACAAAAAATAGACATCTACAATCGGTTTGAGTAGGTTAAAAGGTAGAACCACCGTACAGTACTGTACTTGACAGCCGGATTTGACCAGAACTAGCATCGCCATGGTGACCCTGGACACGCGGACCCTGACGGTGCCCGTGGGCATCGTGAGAATGCTGGAGGTGGTCCTCACCTGTATCTCCTTCAGCCTGGTGGCCTCGGTGGGTCACTTCGGCTCATCCTACTGGGCCTGGTGCATGTTCACCTGGGTCTTCTGTTGCTTCGTCACCCTCCTCATCCTCATCATGGAGTTCACCACCCTCAATGCCCGGGTGCCCATCTCCTGGGACGACTTCACCACCGCCTTTGCCATGCTGTCCACGCTCATGGTGGGTAACGTCCACGTCGTCTTTTGTCTGTGGGTTAGACTATAAGGGGTAGAATCCAGATAACACACCTAAATATTAGTGTTAATGTGTGACAGTTACATTTGAGACGATATAAGCATTGAAAACTAGAGTAGAGATGGATGTGTGTAGTTTACTTTTGTGTAATTGTAAATCAATTAAAAGGCGATTTTTGGGAAATTACACATCAATCTTCCCTGCCATAGATTAGACTTCTGTTCGAGGAGGTGTACTTGTACATCACACTGCTTCATGCATCAGAAACAGGAGTTAGGTTCCAGCACCTACGGGCCGTTCTGGCCAAGATAAGGCTACTTACTTTTTTATAAATATATTTTGCCCTTATATAGTGAGTATCAGCCCTGGACCTTGATCAGACAGTTGTTGTTATCATACGGTACATGAACAAAGTGGTTAAATGAAACATGCAATATTTTAGTACCACTTAGAGTTGTTGGTCGATCCAATAATGGCAGCAATCGCTAGTCGTGTGCATACATTTACTCTCACACTAATTGCGAATAAACTTATACTGAGACATAGACGCCAGCAGATACTGATGTAGTAATAGTCATTTCTAATTGCTAGTTCCACTGAACTAGAACAAGTTATTGATCAAAGTGATGATCTCATCTTCAGTATGTCACAACAGCAAGGCAGCTAATCTATCTTTTTCTCTAGTGTAGTCCATATATCACCTCTAGTCAGATCAGTGAGAAAATTGGATAAATGCAATTAAAGGAAAGGCTTTAACCATTAATAAGGTGTGCGTTGGAGTTCCTGTAGCTTTGCCAATATTTTGGAATGGTTTATTGAGTAGGAGCTACATTGGTAGTAGATTAAGTAGAAGTATCAGGTGATACGCATAGAACTTTGACAACTTTAATGAGTCAATTAAGTCCACTGACATTCCATGTTATTGTCTTCAAACTCTGATATTGTTTATTAAATTCCATTGCTGTTATTCATCCACCATCATCATCTATTGTCTTGGGCTTTAACAGGTGCTGGCTGCCTCCATCATCTACCCCACGTTCTTCACGTGTGTCTCCTGCGGGAAGCAGATCGCCGCCACCGTCATTTCCTGTCTGGCCTTCCTCTTGTACGCCACGGAGGTGGGCCTGATCCGGGCCAAACCCGGCGAGATCAGCGGCTTCCTCTCCACCGTCCCGGGCCTCCTCAAGGTCCTCGAGGCCTTCGTGGCCTGCATCATCTTCATCTCTCTGGACCATGGCTCCTACTCGCGGTTCCCAGGGCTCCAGTGGTGCGTGGCGGTCTATTCGCTATGTTTCATCTTCGCCCTCATCATCATCCTCTTTACTATCTGCCGCCTGCTGTCGCTCTTCCCGTTCCCGTTCGACAAGGTGCTGACGGGCTACAACGTGCTGGCCGTGCTGATGTACATGACGTGCGTGGTGATATGGCCTCTCTATAGCTTCCAGAACAACCACAGCAGACCCAGCGGGTGTGGCCGCAACTGCTACTGGGATAACCAGGTTGTAGTGGCGTTCATGACCTGTTTCAACCTTGTGGTTTACATTGTGGACACGGTCTACTCTTTCAGGCTGGTGTTCTTCGTCACCCCGGCTTAGGACAAAGGTCAAAGGTCACCCACCTTACCCAACCTGAGAACTGGCCCTGAAACACAGTGCCGGATCTTAAACAATAGACTGAACTTTGCTTTTGTATAAATACAGCAACCTGTAACCATGCTGTTTTTTTAGAACACTAATTGGTATTGGGAGAACGTCTCTGTATGGTGGATAATAACCGTTTTACTGGGAAAGATTACATTGTGAATGATAATGCTTCTTCATGGATGAAATGGGGTTATAATACTGCTAGCAATTCACAAACCATGAGGTGGATAAGAATGTTCTGAATGCTTGGATCCGTACGTAGATTCAATGTATATTTTGTCTTCCCGTCTTTAAAATACACAAGGAACTATGCAGTGCGCCCTACGCAGTCCACATGGGCTGTAATCAAAGTGAATAGAAAGATCAAAGAGCTGTTCTTGATATGTTCATTTTATTCTCATATTCTGTTCTCCATTTCATCTCTGTCTCTCTGGCCTTGATTCAATCAGTTCAGCGTTAACCACCGATAACCCGCAACTGCATAGCAGATCATTGGTTTTACTGATTTGACAGCTCCAACGATATTACACCTTTGTCATGGCCCAAATAAAAACAGATCTGCTATGCAGTTGTCGGCTATCACAGCTCTCCCTCTCTCTCTCTCTCTCTCTCTCTCTCTCTCTCTCTCTCTCTCTCTCTCTCTCTCTTTCTCTCTCTCTCCCCTGTACCTACTCTAATCCTGACAAACATGCAATCCAGACAGATATGACAGAATTCAGCTCAAACATGAATCTGAATGAGTAAAACATAACTATTGACATTTAGCTGACGTGACCAAATTGTTTTAATAATGTTATATAACAATAAAATAAAGAAAACATTTGCTTAACACCTATTCTCTTTCTACAACACTGTTAAAGGACATTCAGCAACGCTCCCTCCCTCCCCCTGTTTGCTAGGATGTGTCTGCTATGAGAGGCCCATTGGATGAAATGGCATGGGATGTCAAGGTCCAGCCCAGGGCTTTGCTTTCATGTCTCTTTCTGTGTTTGCTGAGTGCGGCGGGGAAGCCGACAGCGAGATAAGTCTCAACCACACTCCGCTCCGTCCCACCTGGATGACATCACTCTCTTACACAGGCAGCATCTGAATCCCTCACGGACCGTGGCTTACCACAGATTCGATTTGATAGGGAACATATTGGGCCATTCTGAGGCTGCTAAACTAATTATAATTTCTAAAAAGACAGCAGAATAATTGTGGTTGGTGATCTGTTTATGGTAATGATGTCAAGGTCTCTCATGCCCACACTTTGTTTTGTGATACACATGGCAGGGGTTATTCCTTCCTTCATGAGAGAAATTAAGTTAAGTGACGAATGAAGAATCATTGTTCCAAAACAGAAGCCAACAGAATGATGGAGGTTCCTGATCTGATTATGGTAATGAAGTCAAGGTCTTTTATGTCCACATCTTTTCTTCTGTCTTGCAACCTTTGACAGGGATTATTGATTTGTTCAAAAGAGAAATGAAGTTATGTTGCTGCTGTCTCCTTGGCACAGATCAAGAGGGAGGTAAAAGTGAAAAATGGATGAGGCAGATATAGAGAGAGGGAGAAGGGAGAGTGGGAGAGAACGAGAGAGAAATAGAGAGAGAGAAGAGGGAGAGGGAGATAGAAGGAGAAGTATATAGAGAGAGGAGAAGGAGGAATAATATGAGGGTATATAACAGTGAGAGGGAGTTAGGCAATGCACTGACAATATTTAAAGGGATCATTGTCCTTCAGTTGAGACAGCTGCTGCTGTTGACACAACCATGCAATCTCCATAGACAAACATTGGCAGTAGAGTCAATTAATCAAAACAATTGTACATCTCGGTGAACTCATTTTTCATTATTGTGTATCCCTAGTGGCACCAGTGAATCCAAATGTAATACATTTTGTAAATGATTCCAAAAATCATTTAGAGTGTTACATTCAAAGTTGGTATGGTACACTCTGAACTGGGGCAGTAGTATGCATATAAGTAAGTAAGCATTTCACGGTAAGGTCTACACTTGTTGTATTCGGCGCATGTGACAAATAAAGTTTGATTTGATATCATATTATCTTTATCAACCAGAACACTATTCGATTTCCATTTTCAGTGGAAACAGAATAGTTCCTCTACAAATCCTTTGCCTACCACTCCTCCCCCTTCCCTCCATCTCTTTCTCTCCCTTTCTCAAGAACATGGATGAGGATATTAGTCAATAGCCATCAAGTGTCAAAAAAGAGCTTAAGTTAAGTTAGGAACATTAAACTGAACAAATGTGAGGTTACTTCGCAAGCCTGGGTTTCCCTGGTTGGGGATGTGCACTTGGACCAGAGCTGGGTGCAAATAGTATCAGAAATCTTTCAAATGCTGTAGTTGTGCTTGATTGAGCTTACCTGACACAATGGATCCAATAGAATAGTCCCAAAGGTGCGAACCCCACTGTCTTTCCAAGTAGACTCAATCAAATGCTCAAAGTATTTTAAAGATTTCAAATCTTACTTGAACCCAGGTTTGATATGGTCCCACTCCCAGGGATTGGGTCAGTATTGAAGTTTACCTTTGACAGAAACCAGAGTCCATCATGTGTGGCGTGGGCGAGCCAGATAAGACTGGGTCGTAAAACGTGCAATTAAGCCAAGAGAGGGCAGGATACACCATAGAAATAGAATGAACAGAACGGGCTTGGAACCTCTAAACTCATGGGTACACTCGCAAAGGCTGCCTGGTATTGTGATGCAATTATTTCCAAGGTAATTATTTCCAAGGTAATTATTTCCAAGGTAATTATTTCCAAGGTAATTATTTTCAAGAATGTTAATTGAAACGTTTTTTTATTTAACCTTTATTTAACTAGGCAAATCAGTTAAGAACAAATTCACAATGACGGCCTAGGAACAGTGGGTTAACTGCCTTGTTCAGGGGCAGAACGACAGATTTGTACCTTGACACCTCGGGGATTTGATCTACCAACCTTTCGGTTATAGGATTAGCATTGGAAACATGACCAGTGGTGGGGAAATCATGTTATAAAGTGGCTGTAGATAACTTTAAAAACGTTTAAATGAATAAAATGACAGTAAAACAGTTCATCTATTTGTTTGCTGAGTAATAGTCTGAAATTCACTTCCGTTGTATTTATTTTCCCCTTTGATGGTGAACTTTCTGTACTGCTACCATTCTCTCCCCAGTCATTTTCATTCAGGTGCTGGTGCAATGAATTTGTTTATTTTAGAATGCTTTTGCATTTAATTATTAAGCTATCCTAACCTCTGTTATCTTCAACCTAGCCTATGGGTACACTCGCAATGGCTGTAATCATTGACATGAATGAGGAGGCCCGTTCTATTCACTCTATTTCTATGGGCTACACACCATCATAAACACAGGAGGAGTTTGGCTCGACACAGGCATGCTCTGGTCTCCACAGCATGGGGAAGGAGACTTGGATAAGGCAGGAATGAGAGAAGGTCTTACCTCCCTTGGAATTGTAGTGCTTTACTGGAAGGTCCTTAGTCGGCAGGGGAATGCACAGAGAGACAAAGACGGTAGGAGAGTTAGGAGGAGTGGAGATGTCAATGTGACACAGTGGAGAATAGAAAGTGACACAGCAGAACATTACTGGGTGAGCTTCCATGAAGAGGAGAATGTAAGTCTTTAAGAGGCAACAGTAAATGAACACAGTTAATTGAATCAGTGATTCATTCAAATGTGAAATATGTGCATTTGGTAGAAGAAAGAGACAGGAAAAAGAGAAACTTTAGCCAAACAAAAAGTCAAGGATTGAACAGTCACCCAGAGTCCCTAGATAGGTCCTTCAACAGTATCTCATCATGGTGAACCTGGACCTGAGGTCTCTCACCCTGCCGGTGGGCATCATCCGTATGTTGGAGGTGGTCCTCACCTGTGTCTCCTTCAGTCTGGTGGCCTCGGCAGGCCATGTGCTCTCCACACACTGGGACTGGTGCATGTTCACCTGGTGCTTCTGCTGCTTCTTCTCCCTCTTCATCCTCATCATGGAGTTCACCCGCTTCAGCGCCAAGGTGGGGGATGTTTACTGTCTGGATTTGATGGAATAGATTGGTGGGAGGGGAATTTGTGGCTCACGTGTATCGTAGCTTATGTGTATCTGTCTCATATATTTCTAATGTCTATTTCTATTGTAAAGCAGTAGTAGCAGTTGCACGTTTTTCAGGAAAACATATTTTTCAGGAAAACTCTTGGCCCTAGACATAACCTTTCCTCACATCTCCCCTCCTCATCATCTCAAGGTGCCCATCTCCTGGGATGACTTCACCACGGCCTTCGCCGTGCTGGCCGCACTAATGTGTTTCACCTCCTCCATCATCTACCCCACCTTCTTCACCTGCCCCACCTGCTACCGCCAGATTGCCGCCACCGTCAGCTCCCTACTCTGTTTCGGAGTGTACGTCGGCGAGGTGGTGTTGGCCCGCCTCCGGCCCGGTGGTGAGATCAGTGGCTTCCTGTCCACTGTCCCGGGCCTCCTGAAGATCCTGGAGACTGTGCTGGCCTGTATTATCTTTACGTCGCTGGATCCGGCAAGGTTTCTGTTTCATCCGGGACTGCAGTGGTGCGTGGCGGTTTATTCCCTCTGCTTCATCTTCGCACTTGTCATCATCTTCCTCACCGTCGGTCAGCTGCTGTCGCTCTTCCCCTTCTCGTTTGACAAACTGCTCACGGTCTATAATATTCTGGCCACCATGATGTACATGACTGCCATGGTCATCTGGCCGCTGTATAGTTTCGAGAACAACCCCCGGCCCGTTCCGTGTTCCCCCTGTCCCTGGGACAATCTGGTTGTGGTGACGTTCATGACCGTGATCAACCTGGTGATCTATATTTTGGATACGATCTACTCGATAAAGGTGGTCTTCTTCACATTGGATGAGGAATAGGCCAGATTCTCAGGAACCTTGACTCCAACTTTTCCAGAACCGGTCAATGACTGACACACTATCATATTGCATGGAGAAAATACTGTTTACTGAATAAGAAACTCCAGCACGCTGGTAATCTTGATTCTCCACATATGGTTGAAAAGATCCATTTCATTTCTAGAGAATGAAGAGTTTATTTTCAAATCAATGACTGAGAGCTTGGAAGAAGAACATTTGCAGAACGTTGGCAGAACATTTGCTGATGTCTTTTGCCTCAGACATGTGGAAGATATTTAGTTATTCCTATAACACTGTAAATGAACTCTTATTGCAGATGAGGATTCTACAGGCAAGGACACACTGTTTATCACTTGTAGCTATTAAAGTGTGCAGTAGGAAGCTGAGTTAATGATTGATCGTATCGATTTCATAGAAATTAAAAATACAGAACTTTGGATCCTGATGCAAATACAATATGAATGTCTAATCTGGCAACATGGTATGTATAACCTAAAACCTAGTTCCTTTGGGCCAAAGGCACTAGCAGCAATATAGATTCTGCCAATTGCAAAGGATTTGTGATCTTATATTCATGTTGACCACTTCTTTCTTGGTTGTTAGACATGTTCTCTTGTTGTACTGCTAGTTGGCTCACTAACTGCCAGATAGTTGATTACCTGCTAAGCGCCATGTGGACTGCACACTATAAACAAATGGTTCTACAGTATATAGTGCCAAATAATAGTTATTTGGCTCATAATGATAGTGTATCCTATTTTGGTACTATATAGAACCCTTTTTTGAAGGTTCTATAAAGAACCATGTTCACAAGGTTATAAATTGAACTATTATGGTGTTATAAAGAAACCTTTCCTAAGGTTCTAAAAATAACTTTAAAAAAAGTTCTACATAGCACCAAAAAGGGTTCCGCTATCATTACAACCCTTTTTGGTGCTATAAAGAACCCTTTTTAATGGTTATTTATAGAGCCTTTATGGAGAATGGTTATATTAAATTAAGAACCTTTCTCAATCCCAAAGGTTCTACAAAGAACCCTTTGAAGAACCAGAGAGAGATATTTATTCTGGTTAGACATATACTGTTAAAATTCCATAGGTGTCGTTGAATCAGGTGTGATAGCTCTGGAACAGCTGGGGGGCTCTGAGGAGAGAATTGAGAACTGCTGGTTTAGGTATTTTTAAAAGACTGGAGTTGGAAGGGGACTCAACTCAAGAACTGATCTTTCATTATGATGTTGACCTTTTCTTAGAAGCCCATAGAATAGGGAGAGGTAATCAGAGAAAGTTTGTGTACAGGACAGGGGACCTTCTCCATTGAAGTGTACCGTCTTTCAGATGCAGACATAGGGTGCATTCAAAATGTTCAGTAGTGCACTATATAGGGAATAGGGTGCCATTTCGGAAGCATCCATAGACACTTCATTCTGTCTGCTTTTGAATGGGCTTGACGATTATATCCTCAAATTCATGAAAACACAGTCATGTAAGATATATACAAACTGATATTCGTGTTTGTGGATTAATTTACTTCTGCTAGATGCCTTTCATTAACCTCTATGGGATCGGTGACCCACCCTCAGGATGGTTGAGCTAACGTGCGCTAATGTGATTAGCATGACATTGTAAGTAACAAGAACATTTCCCAGGACATAGACTTATCTTATATGGGCTGAAAGCTTAAATTATTGTTAATCTAACTGCACTGTCCAATTTACAGTAGCTATTACAGTGAAATAATACCATGCTATTGTTTGAGTGCACAGTTATGTACTTGAAAATGTATCAATAAACCAGTTAGGCACATTTGGGCAGACTTGATACAACATTTTGAACAGTAATGCAATGGTTCATTTGATCAGTCTAAAACTTTGCACATGCACTGCTGCCGTCTAGTGGCCAAAATCTAAAGGGCGATTGGACTCCTAAGTTATATGATGGCCTTTCTCTTGCATTTCAAAGTTGATGGGACAAACAAATTTGAAAACTCATGTTTTTTCTTTGTATTATCTTTTACCAGATCTAATGTGTCATATTCTCCTAAATTAATTTCACATTTCCATAAACTTCAAAGTGTTTCCTTTCAAATATGCATATCCTTGCTTCAGGTCCTGAGCTACAGGCAGTTAGATTTGGGTATGTCATTTTAGGCAAAAATGTAAAACAATTTGCCTACAAAATACTTGCACAGCGTATAGCAATGATTGACAACCAAAATCTACGGCAACATGCTAACAATAGAGATGTGTGAATGATTAATGACCCACATGAACCTTTGTTCCCTCTCAGCTCACTGTATGATTGAACCAGAGAGTGTTGGACAAGGGCTGTGCAACTCAAACAAATGTTCAGATATATATAGATTGTGTAAAATGTATCATTAAGAAAAGGGAATCGTGTCCGTTCTTGTCAATGTCTATCCGCAACAGTCCTACTGGATCACGTCATTCGTTACACTCCCTGGTGTGATCATGTTAATCATTACCCAAAGGTTGTGTTGATGTGGGTTGCTAGGCTGTGTTGCCATTTGTAGTTTATGACTCAATAACAATAGACCTACGGATCAACGTAACCAACTTGAAAATAGCAGAAGTGATACTGTATTTTGCTCAATAAAAAGAAGTGACAGATTTCACAGTTGTAACTTCTGTCTGCTGAAGCGTGAGCTAAATAGTGGCTCAATCACATGACTGAGAATAAAAAAATCAGACTCTCATTGTACATCTGAAAAGTTTCATTAAGTTTGATGTATAAACCAGTCTTGAGCGAAGATAGATTTGGAATATATGCCATTAGAGAGACAAGGGCTTGTCCTTGCAGCATTGTCTATTGTCAAATAAAAAATGATTTGTCATATGCACAGGATTCAGTGAAATGTAAACAGTACAGTGAAATGCTTGCAAGCTCTTCTGTCAGCTATTGTTGTTCTTCTGAATCGACAAAGACTGAGTTTTTTCCTGTTGTTGCTGTGTTTGAGCCGCTACAGTTAGTTTACATGCAAAATGTTGGGGAAGTGAGGTTTTGTGGTTTGTGCATAATGTGACTGACCGGACTCTACCCTGGATAATTTCTACAGAAGGCTACTCCGAATGACAAAGAGCAGGTCCTAGGAAGTAAAAACTTAGCGAAACTATGAGGTACTTAAGTTGGGACTAAAGACTTATGATACACTTCATTTCTCATAACTATGGACACACTTTCAAGGTGCATACTTGGACATCAGATGTGCAAACAAAGTTGAAAGTTTTTCAAAGAAAATGTTCACAGAATCCTTCTGTCTGGCTATTTCTTTAGAAATGCGATCAAGTTCACAATACATGACAGTCAAACAACTGGGCCTGCAGCCAAGGACCAAGGGTCAGTGGCAGCCAATAAATGATGATATCATATATAATCAGACCTGCCTGCAGGCTATTTCAAGAGAGAAATTGAAACTAAATGTGGTGCCATATTTCCTCTGGCCTCTCTTTCTCTCCTCTTTGGTCTGTCCTTTCTCTCCTCTTTGTCTTTCCTTTCTCTCCTCTTTGGTCTGTCCTTTCTCTCCTCTTTGGTCTGTCCTTTCTCTCCTCTTTGGTCTGTCCTTTCTCTCCTCTTTGGTCTGTCCTTTCTCTCCTCTTTGGTCTGTCCTTTCTCTCCTCTTCGGTCTGTCCTTTCTCTCCTCTCCGGTCTGTCCTTTCTTTCTCTGTCCTTTCTCTCCTCTTTGGTCTGTCCTTTCTCTCCTCTTCGGTCTGTCCTTTCTCTCCTCTTCGGTCTGTCCTTTCTCTCCTCTTTGGTCTGTCCTTTCTCTCCTCTTCGGTCTGTTCTTTCTCTCCTCTTTGGTCTGTCCTTTCTCTCCTCTTTGGTTTGTCCTTTCTTTCCTCTTTGGTCTGTCCTTTCTCTCCTCTTCGGTCTGTCCTTTGTTTCCTCTTTGGTCTGTCCTTTCTCTCCTCCTCGGTCTGTCCTTTCTCTCCTCTTTGGTCTGTCCTTTCTCGCCTCTTTGGTCTATCCTTTCTCTCCTCTTCAGTCTGTCCTTTCTCTCCTCTTTGGTCTGTCCTTTCTTTCCTCTTTGGTCTGTCCTTTCTCTCCTCTTTGGTTCGTCCTTTCGCTCCTTTTTGGTCCTGAGCACACTTGTCAATGGAAACTTTGATTCATGTATACATTACACTGTGAACAGCAGCTCTGATATCTCCATGGGACCAGGTTGATGCGAATAAATCAGCTTTGTGTCCGGAATTCTCTTTGTCTGTCTGGGACGTTGGGTGTGGGGGAGGCAGGTGTGCAAAGAAAAAACCTAGTATCTCCAAAAAGTCCATTTTTTGCAGTTGTTTTCAGATCTAATACCATTGAGTCTTGGAAGTTGACACGATGTTTCGGATGTTTTTAATTGATCCTTGAGCCATAAAACATTTACAACATATGCATGGCAATGACTACTTTCAATTTATGTAAAATAATCCAAATTGACAAAAATGTAGATAGAAGGGTTTTCAGGGCAGCCCTTGGTGTGTAGGGATAGACTTATGCTGGGGCATTTTACATGGGTAAGGGAGTTGCCTGAACCTTTGGACACAAAGGAGGTCATAGGTTGAGAGAAAACTGACTGTCCCTTGCTGCCTGTGTGTTCTGAGCATAATCAAGGTTGGGGAGGAATGGATGTAATCTGTTACATATAATCCATATGCACATACAGTGTAGGAAAGTATTCACTTTTCCACAGTATTCACTTTTACAGCCTTATTCTAAAATTGATTCAATTGTTTCCCCCTCATCAATCTACACACAATACTCCATAATGACAAAGCAAAAACAGGTAAAATATTTTTTTTGCAACATTATATATGTATAAAAAAAACGTAAATATCACCGTTATCATAAGTATTCAGACCTTTTACTCAGTACTTTGTTAAAGCACCTTTGGCAGTGATTACAGCCTCAAGTCTTTTTGTGTATGACACTACAAGCTTGGCACACATGTATTTGGCAAGTTTCTCCCATTCTTCTCTGCAGATCCTCTTGGCTGTGTGGGTCATTGTCCTGTTGGAAGGTGAACCTTTGCCCCAGTCTGATGTCCTGAGCACTCTGGAGCAAGTTTTCATCAAGGATCTCTCTGTACTTTGCTCCGTTCATCTTTCCCTCGATCCTGACTATTTTCCCAGTCCCCACACCATGATGCTGCCACCACCATGCTTTACCGTAGGGATGGTGCCAGGTTTTCTCCAGGCGTGACGCTTGGTATTCAGGCCAAAGAGTTCAATCTTGGTTTCATCAGACCAGAGAATCTTGTTTCTCATCGTTTTAGAGTCCTTTAGGTGCCCTTTGGCAAACTTCAAGCAGGTTGACATTTGCCTTTTACTGAGGAGTGGCTTCCGTCTGGCCACTCTACCATTAAGGCCTGATTGGTGGAATGCTGCAGAGATGGTTCTCCTTCTGGAAGGTTCTCCCATCACCACAGAGGAACTCTGGAGCTCTGTCAGAGTAACCATCGGGTTCTTGGTCACCTCCCTGACCAAGGCCCTTCTCCCCCGATTGCTCAGTTTGGCCGGGCGACCAGCTCTAGGAAGAGTCTTGGTGGTTCCAAACTTCTTCCATTTAAGAACGATGGAGGCCACTGTCTTCTTGGGGACCTTCAATGCTGCATAAATGTTTTCATACCCTTCCCCAGATCCCGACACAATCCTGTATCGGAGCTCTACGAATAATTCCTTTGGCCTCACGGCTTGTGTTTTGCTCTGACATGCACAGTCAACTGTGGGACCTTATACAGACAGTGTGCCTTTCTAAATCATGTCCAATCAATTGAATTTACCACAGGTGTACTCCAATCAAGTTGTAGAAACCTCTCAAGAATGATCAATGGAAACAGGATGCACCTGAGCTCAATTTCAAGTCTCATAGCAAAGGGTCTGAATGATTATGTAAATAAGGTATTTCTAAAAACCTGTTTTCGTTTGTCATTATGGGTTATTGTGTGTAGATTGATGAGGAAATGTTTTTATTTCATCTATTTTAGAAAAAGGCTGTAATGTAACAAAATGTGGGAAAAGGGTCTTTCAGCATGACAATGATCCCAAACACACCGCCCGGGCAACGAAGGAGTGGCTTCGTAAGAAGCATTTCAAGGTCCTGGAGTGGCCTAGCCAGTCTCCAGATCTCAACCCCATAGAAAATCTTTGGATGGAGTTGAAAGTCCGTGTTGCCCAGCAACAGCCCCAAAACATCACTGCTCTAGAGGAGATCTGCATGGAGGAATGGGCCAAAATACCAGCAACAGTGTGTGAAAACCTTGTGAAGACTTACAGAAAACGTTTGACCTCTGTCATTGCCAACAAAGGGTATTTAACAAAGTATTGAGATAAACTTTTGTTATTGACCAAATACTTATTTTCCACCATAATTTGCAAATAAATTCTTTAAAAATCCTACAATGTGATTTTCTGGATTTTTTTCTTCTCATTTTGTCTGTCATAGTTGAAGTGTACCTATTATGAAAATTACAGGCCTCTCTCATCTTTTTAAGTGGGAGAACTTGCACAATTGGTGGCTGACTAAATACTTTTTTGCCCCACTGTATTACATGTAACAGATTACAGAAAAACTGTAACTGTAATCTGTCACGTTATCAGCTAAATTATTGTAATCAGATTACAAATACTTTTGAAAAACTAGAAGATTTCTTCTAGGATTACTTTAAAATTCAGAAACGATGTCTCTGAAAACATACATTATGACACCTTTCTGTTTTCTCGATGATACTCAAATCAGCATTGAAAAAAGGTGCAAAATTAAGTTTGGTTCTGCCTGAGCGAGTCTGACCACAAGTCAGAGACCACTATGATGACACACCAAATGCATTTTATAGATTGTGGGAAAAGAGCAGGAATAGGCTTTGTAGGCTACAGTCCAAGCTATGTCTTCCAATGGTGTGACTGTTGTCGTCATGTAAAGATTATACATCCAATTTGACTATAGCTCAGCTTTCAACACCATTGTGCCCACCATCACTATGCTAAGGACCCTGGGATTAAAAACCTCCCTCTGCAACTGGATCCTGGACTTCCTAATCAGCTGCCCCCAGGTGGTGAGGGTAGGCAACAAAACATCCGCCATGCTGATTCTCAACACTGGGCTGATCGTGGACTACAGGAAGGCCCGATCCACATCGATGGGGCTGTTGTGGAGCAGGTTGTGAGCTTCAAGTTCCTCGGTGTCCACAACACTAAGGAACTATCATGGTCCACACACTTCAACACAGTCGTGAAGAGGGCACGACCACGCCTCTTCCCCTCATAAGGCTGAAAAGATTCAGCATGGGCCCTCAGATCCTCAAAAAGTTATATAGCTGCGCCATTGACAGCATCTTGCCTGGCTGCATCACCACTTGGTATGGCAACTGCTTGGCATCCGACCGCAAGAC